>NC_084995.1:36186367-36210804 GCF_963854185.1 Sardina pilchardus | reverse complement strand
CAGAAACACACACACACATACGCACGCACACACACACGCGCGCGCACATACACATACACGCACACACACACACACACACACACAAATACAGACACACAACCACGTAAACAAACAGAGAGAAAGAGAACGAGAGAAAAAGTTAAGAATGAGAAACCAAGAGAGACCCACAAATCAACTCCATAATCATGTCAACCCGAAATCACACACAGGACTCAGAAGCAGAGGGAATCCCAGTGTTTGTCCCACTCCCAGCACCTAGGAAAACACTTGTGATTTAATAAATCAGTGATTAGAGTTGGGGGGTGGGGGTGGGGGTGAGGGGTGAGCCCACAAGCAGACCCAAGGCACCGGCGTTAAAGGGGGGAATTGGGGTGGGGGTGGGAAGCAGCTGGAGAGAGACCTGTTTACTGCTGGCGTTGCTGCTGGAGGAGGAGGAAGATGAGGCCCCAGATGAGGAGGAAGGGCCAGAGGCGGAGGTGGCCGACGGCCGGGGCAGGAGGTGAGGCTTGGCCTTCTTTCGCAGAGAAGGCACCTTCTGGGCCTTGGAGGACTCCTGAGGCGGGGTGCGCTTGGAGGGACTTCCCTCCGTCTGAGAGCAGTCGGACACGGACCGCTTCACCTTGGAGCCTCCCCGCGGGGAGGGGGGCTCCTCGGGCGGGGTTTCGGACTTGGGCCCCAGGTCACTGATGGTGGTCTCTAGCTCCTTGATGGTCTCCTCCAGGCTGTCAAGGGTCTTGAAGGTGTTCTTACGGATCTCCTCTGTCCGTCTCTGGGTCTTAGGCGCCACTTTGGCTTTTGGCGGAACAGCCGGCGGTGTCAAAGAGGAGGTCTGGTTGTTGGCCTTGGATTTACCTTGGATCTCAAACCGCTTGGCCACCTTCAGCTCCTTGCTGGTGCCGTCCGTCTCCTCCTCATCCTCGTAGACGACCACCTGCAGGGTCTTCTTGCCCGTCTTGGTCCCCGTGCGCAGCGCCTGCCCAATGGCGGCCAGCTGCTTCTTGGGGAACTTGAACTTGAACTTCTTCTTGGCGTCTTGCTTCGGGTCGTTCAGAGAGGGCTCGGGTATAGAGCCGTCGACGGCCTCGGGAGACAAAGGCTCCGTCGGGCTCAGGGGCTTATTGACCTCGATAGCAGCAGCAGGCCTGCGAATATTTGGCTTCGGTTGAGCCTGGTCTGTTCTGGCCAAACTTATACCAGTTGCAACAGTTACCTCTCTTGCCTTGATCTCTCTCCTGGCTCTCCTCTCCAACTCCTCCTGCTGCCGCTCCTCCTCCTCCTCCTCGCTCTCCTCATCGATCCTGTCCCCTGACAGCATCCGGTCCAGCTCCTCCTCGCCCTCGAAGATGGTCGACAGCCGCTTGTACGCCTGCCGGATCTCCATGGGCTCGTCGAAGATGATGATGACGGGCTTGCGGTCAAAGCCGCAGTCCTCGGGCGCGTACACCGACTGGTCCATACCTACTTTGACCGTCTGCATGTCGCCGCCATTGGTGGTGTTCACCAGATCCTTGTACTCGCCACTGGACAGTGCCTGCACCTTGGTCTGGGTGATCATGAAGGCAATGCTGTCGGTGGACGGGGGAGGGGGGCCCTCCTCGTCTGGGAGGTCCGGGCTCAATCCGGACTCCTCCGCGTACCTCGAGCGGCCCCTATTAGACCTCATCACCACCTCCTCATTGATCGGGCTCTCCCCGTTTGCTGGCTTGGTGGCCTGTCCACCCGGAAGGCCATTCACTGGCTTCTCAGGAACAGCACTGTGTTTGGCAGGCACAGCGTTCCTCTTTTGGGCAGCCTGTGAGAGCACAGGTTCTGGATTAGGGCTTCTCTCCGGGTGCTGTGTGGATGGCTGCCCGCTTGGGCCTTGGCCTGCTGCTTTATGGGAAACTGTGGGGAATTCAGCTGATGTTAATAACTTTGGCTTCTGGGAAAGGTCAAAAGCATTCGCATGTGCCACCTTGGTTTGGGGAAGGGTTCGCTCCCTGCCCTCCTTTTGTTCTGCTGTGTCTGCTGCAGGACGCTCATTGGACATCTGTCCAGTGACGTAATATATCACCTGACAAGACAAAAAGACCACAGCACCCTGAAGACAGTGCCAAGCTAATAAAACATGGTGGTGTGGTTTCCAAATGAAATACAAGTAAAGAAAAGACGATAGACTATTTACCCTGGAACCTTGCGGAGTGGAATCCTTTCCATCCTTAGTTTGGTTTGTCGCTTCACCCTGGTGACCCGGGGTCTGCTAGGATAGTTTATGAGCAGAGCATTATTGACTCAAATGTTCTACTTGGCTGTACTTGGGAAGAATGAGGAATGTGCCCATCTTAAAATGCACTACAAACCAACGATCTGGCGTCAGTGGCAAAGAATAAAGAATGACACAACAAAGTGCTTGATAGGTTTCCTGAAACTGAATACAAAGCACTAAGCTACATGATTTTTTTCACAGGCATTTTCGTCTGATGGGCAAATGACACCAAGTGATTCAGAAAAATGAAAATGAGTTTCATCAGAAAGGGTAAAAGGGAGGTGATCCTGCTGGGAATGAGAGATTAGGATTAGGGAGAATAGCATGATTAATCATATCATTCCAGTCAGGGAGGCATAAGGGTGTTAGAGAGTGACATGCTCCCATTGCAAACATGTCATCGGAAAACCATTACATCATCTATATACAAAAAAAAACTGAATGCTGTTTTGCCTGCATTCAAAAGGGTGCAGAAACTGGAAACAGAACAGTTAGACAGCTTTTAGACAGTGAAGTGCACAAACATGGCACTTTGACACGGTCTCATTCAAAGAAGAAAAAAGAAACCTGAAGTAGGCCAGAAGAACAAAAAAAAAAATAAAGTGTTTAGTCCAACTCTAAAAGCAGTTAGTGGCACATCAGCATTAGGGGCATCAGCATTCGGAGTCGGGCACATGGGATCCTAACTACAGTGCTAAAGCTACAGCCAGGCGAGGGGTTAGGTGGGCAGCTCAGCTCTACTCTCGCCACTCGGCTGGTGCCAGTGGGGCAGTGGAGGGCGGTTAGATGGCACTACACCCGTTACCTTTGTGTCTCTGGGTGTGTGGGGGGCTGGGGATTCTGGGTCCAGCACCTCCGGCTCAACATTTGAGAGTTCAACAAAACATTTTGCCTCTAACTCTTTAACGGTGCACCTCTCAAACACCTGAATGGGGTTAAAGCACAAGGCGGTCAGGCCATTGTGGACACATTTTTAGAATAAAATGTCATATGAAAATTCACACTGAATGCAATCTCCAGTCATTTTAATGTTGAATTTTCATATTTAATGTATTTACATTGGAGCTATTCATTAAGCTTTCATTCTAAGCTGAGGGAAAAAAAACAGAGGTCAATATGTTAGAGAGAGAACGAAGACCAAAACCATGTGAGAAGAAGTAACCCAAGAGCTTTTTAAAAGGACGCAGAAATCTGCTGTTCTCCCACTTCACCAAAAGAGGGCAGCATAACCGTAGCCAACAGGAACAAGCCAAGAGTCACTGGTGCCGATGTACATGCAGAGCAATGCATACTTCTATCTACTTCTATTTTCCTGTCTTTTGACATTCTTTCCTCATACTTTTTACCTACTGCAGTCTTTCAGTACCTCAGCCTGCATCTCAGTGTGTGTGTGTGTATGTGTATACTGTATACGTGTGTGTGAGAGAAAATGTTTCATTTAATGCTTTTCTGCCTATCAGTCCTCTGGGTTGTGTTATCTCTCCCAGTTTGTTTATGTGTGTGAGACGGGGAGGGCGTGAGAGTGTGATGAGGAGATCTGGCAGTTCCCCTCGACAGTTCCACTCACCTGCAGCTCGGCCATGATCTTATCTCCCTCGTCCTCCTCGTCGCCGTCGGCCAAGGAGGCCGTGGCGCTGGCGGCTACCCGAGGAGTGACCGGGGAGGCGCCGGCCCCCGTGGGCGGGGGACTCTGGGGCTTGGGCTTGATCTCTGGGGGCACCTTCAGTGCTTTGGGCTGGGCGGGCTCCTCCTCCACCTCCTCCCCCTCGCCCTCCTGCAAACAGGAGCACACACAAAAACCCAGCTGGAGTGCGACCGACATTCTGCCCCCCCCCTGCCCCCCACACCTCCCCTCTCCATCTCTCACTCTGAACCTCTGCCAAGAGGATGAAATTTCAGCAGGCAGCCCATTGCACACCGCTGCTGTTTCTGCTGCTTCTGCTGCTGTTGCTGCTGCACTGTGGAGGAAGTCCTACTCTGGGCGAGTGTGAGTGACACACCCGGGCAAACTAACTTTGCTACACTTTTGTCATGAGGGCTTTCTTTCTTTCTTTCTTTCTTTCTTCCTTTCTTCCTTTCTGTTGCTCTTCTGTGAACGCATGCGTCTGGGAATGTGGCTTGACAGGGTGGTGACTCAGTCAGCGCAGTCATTTCTATGGTGACACGCATTCAAACACACACACACACACACACACACATATCTAACCAATGTGGAAGTATTTAGCATGTCCCTCTAAACAATGTTTATACCCTGAGGCCATGTGATCTATCTGCATCTGTCAATCATATCTTGCGGCAAACCACATAAGAACAGACTCAGGCATGCGTGCACACACACATACACACATGAACCCACACCCAGACCCATACACTTTCACACACATACACACACACACACACACACACACACACACACAAAGGCCACACCAGACCTGAGCGGAGGCCGAGTCCTTCCTGTTGTGCGAGGTGTAGATGACCTCTCCTGACCTCCCGGTGGTGAGCCCTGATCCGCTGGGGAAGAAGCGGCGGGGCGGGGGAGGGGGCGGAGACTTGCTGGCCTTCTCGGCGGAGCCGGCCCTCGCCCGGTCCACGCTGGGCCTGTGGGGCTTCTCGATGGCCGGCCTCTGTGATCGCTCCGCCGAGCCGACCGCTGCGACTGGTTTGTCAGCTACGGGTTTTGGCAGCAGCTCTGAGAGAGGGGTGCGACAGAACATGCAGTGACACACACACACACACACACACACACACACACCCGCACACACACATACACACACCCACACACACACACACCCACACACAAAAGGGACAATGGGTGCTTAGTTGGGCGTACTGTTTCCTTTGCATAGCTATTTAGTTCAGACTGTTTAGAGAGCCTTGTATGAAAATGCTGGTGATACAGTGCTAAAGGCAGAGTGCATAGATGAAAATGGTATCATTTTAATTTTGAGATGTGATATTTTGTGAAACTTTTTTTATTATAAGTTGCTACTTTTGTATTCAGCTGAGGCTTTTTTGTATTTTAGCTGAGGCTGCAACACCTGCCTTTTAGTGCCTTGCTTAAGGGAACAATGGTAGATACCGCGAATCAAACCAATCACTTTCTGGCTTCTGCTTGCTAGTCCAGTTCCATAACCACTGCACTTTTATGGCTTCTGTAAAGCTTTTTAATATTTCTCTTCCAGTTCCAATGGTCAAGGCCGTCTCTTGCGAGATCTTACTTAACAAGTGGGTTTCCCCGGGTATGCGGGACCAGTCAAGTCCTTACCAGGAGCAGAGGCTGCGGGTAAGGGGGCCTCCACCTCCTCTGGCTGGGGCTCCGCTGGCGTCTCCCCCCGGGCAGGCACCTCTAGGCTGGGGATGGCCTGCATCAGGCTGTCCTGGGTCTGCTGGAGGAGCCTCTCCATCTCTGCCCCATCAGGCTGCGCTGGACTGGGTCCAGCCTGCGGCTCTTCCTCCTCCTCCTCCTCTTCCTCCTCCTCCTCCACCTCTTCCTTCTCCACCTCCTCTGTGCCCGGTGGCTGCGGACAGAACACAGAACGCTGGTCATCACGCGCGGCTCAGGAGCCCCTCGCCACCACGAGGCCTCAAATTAAAAACCCGTTCTTTATGACCACCGATGGCTGTAATCCGCTTGCAAAGACAAAACCTCGCCGTTGTGACTGCAGGAACACGGCTTTAATACGCGCCCCATACATACTGAATACAAAGGACAAGATGTCCGCTGGTGGTTGTAACATCAGACTGACCGTAAACAAAGAGAGAGGGCTGGGGGGGTAATCTGATTTGCTATGGTGCTCTGTGGGCTACCCTTGGCTCGTAATGACTGGGCTACTTTTATGATTACACTTTGTGCTGAGAAACTGTTGCAACGCTTAAGTATGAAAACACCATCTGCAAACTTTTTAATGGGGAGTTTGATATATTCTCCTTTGCTTTCCCACATTAATGTGTTCTACGCTAGGCCGTGTCCTGCTTGGGTTCTGTAGCAAAGAAATGCGCTATTTTGTATTTACATGCTCTATTTAGCTGGGGCTGCTCTGTGGTGGTCATAATTTATTATGGCACACAGAAGGCTTCGGGCGTTACTGGTGCAGTTCAGGAAGGTAAGCTTTTTAAAATGCTTTTGAGAATCAAATGATAAACAGGGATAATTCACATTAATTCACATAACGGTAAAACATTTTTGCTATTAAATCAAATGCATCTCATCCTTGACGCCTTGTAAAAACAGCTTAGAAAAACGAGCGCGGAGCCCAATCATTAGCATAGTTCTTCAAAGGCAGCGCGTTTTCGCTTTGATGCTGACTACATTCCTGCGCCATGCCCTCTTTTTCGAATGTTTCTGCCCAGATGAGTCTTGACTCACACACACACACACACACACACACACACACACACACACACACACACGCTGCGTGACCTGCTAACACGCTCTGCCTCTGACCAGTGGCACTGACCTCGGCGCTGGCGCCTCTGTGTCTCGGGCTGCCCCTGCTGCTGCTGCTGCCGCTGCTGCTGCCGACGCCGGCGGGCTCCTCGGTGCCGAGGGGGGGCGGCGTGTCCGAGCCGCTGGTGGTGCCCGAGCCGGGGGGGTCCTCGTGCCCGCCCTGGGCGCCGGCCCTGGGCAGCGCGGTCCTCTTCTGCAGCGCGGGGCTGCTCTCGCGGCTGCGCGGGCTCACCTTGGCCACGGTGGGGGAGTCGCGGGCGTGCGTCGGGGTGAGCGGCGGGCTGGCGTGGTGCCCGTGGCCGAGGCTGGCCGAGTGCTGGCAGACGGGCGCGGCCACGGGCGCGCTGCGCACCCGGTGCACCACCACCGGCGAGGAGGGCGTCAGCTCCGAGCGGATGGCGGTGCCGGCCGGCGACCGCGGCCCCAGGGTCGGGGAGCTCCGCGAAGAGCCCGAGGAGTCGGAGCCGTCGGGCACCGGAGACGCCTCGCTCGCCGCCGCCGCCCTGGTGGGCTCTGGAGAGGGTAGGACAC
Organism: Sardina pilchardus; assembly: GCF_963854185.1. Taxonomy (NCBI): domain Eukaryota; kingdom Metazoa; phylum Chordata; class Actinopteri; order Clupeiformes; family Clupeidae; genus Sardina; species Sardina pilchardus. The sequence goes on along the minus strand of NC_084995.1, from coordinate 36,203,581 downwards.
CCTCGGTGGCACATCTGCACAGGGGCACAGAGTCAGACGACACCCACAACAACACACAACAGCAGTAACAACTCAACTCAAAGCAGCCTGGGGCCACAGCCACTATTCAGGAGTGTCTGGCAGTACTACACGGTTCATGTCCACACTTGTCTGTCTCTGTCTCAACCCCCTTCTGGGTTTACACTGCACTAGATGGATGATCGACTCCCCCCCTCCTCCTCCCCCGACTCTGAGGCAACATTACCACCATTCAGAATGTGCATCTACCCTCTTAGCCTGCTAAGAAACCGCTCGTAAACTTCAACACCAGCAACCGCATCTTCACACCCACATCTCACACACACACACGCACGCACGCACGCACACACACACACACACACACACACACACACACACACACACACACACACACACACACACACACACACACACACACACACACACACACACACACACACACACACACACACACACACACACACACACACACACACACACACACACACACACACACACACACACACACACACACTCCCCCCTGGTCCCAGAGGTACCTCCTGAGGCAGCTGAGGGTCTCCGTCAGGGCCTTGACTCTCTTCAGCATGCTGTCCATCTTGTGCGGCTCCTCCTTGAGGAAGCGCACGGCCTCCACCTCCACCCTCAGCACCGAGCGCATCTTGGTCTGCAGCCCCGGGAACTCGCCTGTGTAGGGGAGCACAGAGCCGTGAGTCACATGAGTCACACTCACACACCACCAGCGCGCAACACACTGGCTGCTGGAGCCATAGGCTTCCACACACACTCATAGCTACACAAACAAGCAGGCATACGGACATTTCTGTTTTTAAAATGGGCTGAAAAGCAGTATAGGGCAATTGCTCTGTCGCTAGTTTGGAGCTTAACACGGTTTTAAACTGGAGTTGGGAGTTGGAGGTTAAAATCGTGTTCAACTCCAAACTAGCGACAGAGCAATTGCCCCTTCAGGTTTATATTGGGTGGTCACAATTTTTACAACTGTCTATTTTTGCCAATTGTCTTATATCATTACAAAATAATAGCATGTAATTGTAACAGTGATACAATCTCTATCGTCTAGGGTTTTGAGTGTAGTGTTTGTGGCCAGTCAGCCACATTCCAACATTAGTTTTGGCAGTGCAAGTACAGACGACTGCTCTGGGCCACTCAGTGTTTAAGCCCTTCCCTCAGCCATCTGTGAAAATGTCAATGTTAGCTGGAAGGTAAGTGCGAGGCCCGAATCACAATCACCTTTGAGTCCAGCCAAGGCCTCCCCCACTTTCCTCAAGTTGACCGCACCCTCCTCCACATCCTTCAGCGTGATTGGCCGCTGGGTCATCCTGGAGGCGGAGTCTTTCTTCAGCCTCTCCACGTACTTCTCCAGCTCCCTATTTTCGTAGTCACAACAAAAACAGCAGCAGCAGCGTTAGCCGAGCTTCTCCTGTCTGTCTGCACACACGTGCCTCGTCCCCTCTCCATTCACTGCTGACCACCATGTAAAACAGGTCACCCATCAACCCCCCCCCCCCCCCCCCCCCTCCTCCTTAAAATACTCTACATGAGAAAGACCACAGCGGTTTTGGTTGTATAAGGGATTAAAAGTAGGAAAACAGAGACTAAAATAGTTTGTCAGAGAGGGGGGGAATGGATCTCTCCAGAGGATTACCACCACATGAGGTAAATTTATGTCAAATGTTAGATGACAAGGACAGATTTAGCGCTTTTTTTTTTTCCTTGAGCACGAGCCAAACACAAAGTTAGAAGGGAAATATTCCCACGATCGAAGCTTTGGTGGCTCTGTGTGTGAGTGTGTGTGTGTGTGTGTGTGTGTGTGTGTGCGCGCGTGTGTGTGTGTGTGTGTGTGTGTGTGTGTGTGTGTGTGTGTGTTGGAAGGGGGCAGAACCAGTTTAACATGCTCAGGTGGAGTCTGTTGACAAAAAGTCTCATAGGGAGCAGCAGCTCCAAGTGTCTGGAGTGACTGAAAGGGCTAAAGAGCAAAGCGCCACCACACAGCACAGCCATGCCGCCACTCTACTAAGCCACAGCAATAGCAGCTCTACTGTAAAGACGCTCCTCCTGTACATCCTGGCGGATCGGCCGGGTTAGCCAACTCTGGCTAATTCCCTCTAACCACCGGGAGACAGAGCTCTGTGCCCTGGGGGGGGGGGGGGGGAGCCGTGCGTGCGATAGCTTGCTCTGCAGAAGTGCTGATGTCATTGCTCAGCGGTGAGGGCGTGAGCGTTGGACTGTGTGTGTGTTAGTGTGTGCAGGCAGGCAGGCCTGGGCCCTGGGATCTATCTATTCGCTCATGGACACAGACATGGCTGCATGTTCAGGCAGCGATCATTAGCACGGCACAGTGACTTGCACGTCTTCTTTGCGAGCTGTGTCTGTTCTGTGTGTGTGTGTGTGTGTGTGTGTGTGTGTGTGTGTGTGTGTGCTCAGCCAAGTGAACTGAGACGCTCCAGCTCTAGCGGAGAGACATTTTGCCTCCAATTTGGGTTAAGCAAATATGCGCCGAGGAGCATGACATCGCACCGCTGTTTACGTCCATCGCTTTGCATTCTGTTTTTTTTTTATACATCTTAAGTTAAACACTATCTGCATAAGAACCTCTCTCGTCTTTTTTCTGCTGTTTTCTCGGCTGAGGCAACATGCTGAGGCAAAACCGAATGACTGTACAGTACAGCACTCCCCACCCTGACTCACACACACAGGCACGAACACACACACTCACACTCACACACACACACACACACACACACACACACACACACACACACACACACACACACACACAAACACTCACTCACCACACACACACACACACACACACACACACACATACACACACACACACACACACACACACACACACACAAACACACACACTCACCACACACACAAACACTCACTCATCACACACACACACACACACAACACACACAACACATACACACACACACTCACCACACACACACACACACACACACATTCACCCCTCACACACACACACACACACACAACTATCTGGCGGGACTTTTTTAACCCGACTTGCGGTGAGGGACGAGCGCTGGCGCGGCACCATCACATCAGGCGCTCGGGGGTCAGATATCTCGGCAGCCCCTCATTTCCTGACACGTCTGCTCCTCTGAGATGTGGCTCCAAACAAAACACTTATCATGGCACGCTCGGGCGGCAGGCCTCGGCCATAATTACCCTACGCGCAAATCGGCAGAGAGGGAAGACCTGCTTACGTTCACGTTTAACGGGGGGGGGGGGGGGGGGGGCCTTGACAAATCACCCAGTCGTGACGGCAGCCAGTGACCAGTGACCAGTGTAATTACCGCTCGCCGTCTCCCCACGGTAACCTTAGATCACACATCTGATTTGGGTGGCGGGCAGCAGGCAGCACACAGCTGGGGGACACGGAAGGGGCCCGCTGGCAACGACATTCTTTCTGCTTGGGCTCCATTTCTGCCCTGTCACCGGCTAATGGCTTCGAACGGAGCCAAAAAAGCTGTGTGTGTGCCGCAGGACTTACAGTTTTTCTCGATTGTTAACACACATTTTCTGAAAGCATGCCTCATATTCTCAGAACTCTACACACAAATCCAAATCAACACACACAATGGGCAAAACTCCACAATTCTCCTGCAAAATGACACTTTCCCTTCAAAACAATGTAATTTCTCCTCAAAATGCTCTTTTGTTCTCAAGAGACACACACAAACCATCATATATCAAGACATTTATAAGGACCAGTTGCACACTGATGTGCTCAGTATAAAACACTGCGATGAATTGAAAACACTTCTTCTCCATTCATTATAATGACTTGGGCCTTTTTTTGTTACGTGTCACACTACAAACAGTACTACAAACAGTAGATAAGCTGATACAGTAAGTTGATATGCTTACCCTATCAATACTTTGAAATATCTCATTGTTTTCTATTATTTTTCTTTGTACTTGCCGTAATGTTATGCCGTTTTTTGTAGGACAATGCTCATGATTTCAGTTTCCTGTTCAGGAGACAGAAGCCCTTGTGTTGGTAATCTTTCGGCTGCCAAACAAATAGTAAAATACTGTAAACTGTGTAGGAAAACAAAGTAGGATTACTTTCCCCAACTACTTGAAACACTTACACTTACAGTCCTACAGAACAGCCCACAGGCAATACTGTACTACTGTGCTACTGTGCTCATTGAGCTGTATTGTACTGTCCGGTACTGTACTGTATTGATACGCAGCACTGCAATGTTCTAGTGGCTCGGATCTCATCTGAGATTACGGTCCTTGGCCTCCCCATCCTCCTCCTCATACTCTCACTCCTCTGGCTCTGCCTCTGCCTGTACTACTACTGTAATACCAAAGCTCTGATTGCTAAGTGTAAGACTGTGTGACAGGAGTTTGCCCATCTGATGAGTCAGTGTGCACGGTAGGGCAGTTAGCTTTAGAATTTGAATGGCAGTGTGTTCTTTGTGAAAACAAGATATTTTCTTCATGAAAATTGTGTCTAATGCACAGAATTGTGTGTAGTGTTTTGAAAACAGTGTGTTATAGAACTGCAGTTTGAGTGTAAAGCAGAAATTGTGTTTATAGTTCAGCACAGTCGGTTCAGGAGGTTGGTGCATGAGCTACATATTATGGGAATTGTGTCAGAAGTACCAGAAATTGTGTGTAAACAATTGAGAAAAACTGTAATTCACCAGCCCCCGAGAGAGAGAGGGGGGGACTCGCTGTTTCATTAAACATCTCCAGAGGTCATTACGCTCTTTAAACAGAGAGCTCATCAAGGTTTATCAACCGTGCTAATCACCATTTCAGCTGTAAATAATAATAAATAAAAAGCGTTTTAGCTTGGAGAGCTATTTATATACAAAAGGAGCTACTAAATGCATTTTGTGTTTATACAGGCTACATCAATGCCCTCCACAAGCCCCACCGTGTCTATGTGTAGTCTGGGCCCTCCAGGGGAATGCAGGGGAAGTGGTTATTAGTACACAAAACTATGTCCTGTCTGCAACGTACACTTTCCCACTTTCCCAAGGGACTCCAGTCATGGGCGCGGTGTGTCTCTCTTACCCCAGCTGGATGAGCACCTTCTCCTCCATGGCCAGGTACGTGTGCCGCTCCTGGTCCACCTGCGAGCGCTGTTTCTGCACCGGATCCTCCAGGTGCCTCAGCATGTCCGTGAACCGGCCGGTGATCTCCTGCTCGGCCCGCCGAAGCATCACCTTCATCGAGTCCTGGTTCTGGAGCTGGAAACGGATCACGTGTCAACATCAACGCTACTTAGAGGAACACAGCCCATACATGTCCAATATGTTGAAATAACATTCACACCCACACAGTGCTCCGTTTCATTCACTCAACATGGCAGGAGATAATCTACTGCTCTTTAATGCGCTGTGTGACGTGTATATCTTGTGAGATCTCGTAATAAGATCCCTGGTTGTATCTCTCCACTGTGTGACCTGAGGAAGCCTTTCCGCCTCTCCACTGTGACGGTGGCAACTGTGCACGCACTGTGCTGTACCTGCATCTGCTTGAGCTGGTGGAGCTGCAGGCGGAGGTCGGACACGTTCCTCCTGAAGGTGCTCAGCATGGACTGCATCTCCGTGTCTTTGGCTGAGGAGTGGAGCACCACGGCCATGGCGTCCGGCTGGGCCGCGCGGTTCTTGGGCACGGGAACAGGTGACACTCCTGAGGCGTGAAGGAAGGGGTTTCGTTTGAGAGCTTTTGCATGTGACAAACTGACAAATGGTGAAAACCAGATGGACTGCACAAGACCATTGCGAAACTGTTTGGATAGCTGGCTTGGCAAGTTAGCCAAGCATACCTACTGTAGCATGTAAGCTGCTCACAGAAAAAAGTGAGTACTGTGCTACAATAACTGTATAATATAATTTTGTCGTACTCATTTGCATGGCAAAAACCACTGGAATGTGAACTCACCTCCACTGTTAACACTGTTAGCAGGAGATGCTGTTCTCCCAGGTTTCTCTCTGAAAGGGGTATAAAAACATACAAGAGCTTTTTTACAACTCAAGACGAAGCACTATGCTGTTGAGAATTCGGTATTCAGTATTGTTCTTATGATTGTACATAGGTGTACTATGATTATAGCACAAAAGATTACCCAGTAGTGTCTTTGGTGGCACTAGTATTTGGCCCCTTTAAAAGTGCATGTTGGACAAGCCCTGTCAGACTGGCTATCTGCTGCTCCATGGCCTTCATCCGCTCACTGCCCGAGAGGAGAACACACACACACACACACACACACACACACACAGAGTGAGTTAACACCTCTCAAGACAAAGCCATGCTGGAGCACTCAAAACAACTTGCAGCACCACTCTGTCAATATTTCCTCTACACTTATATGCTGTTCTCTCGGGAGCTTGGCTGTTCTGCTTGATGTCGGTGCCATGAACCACAACAGATATTAAGATTGGATGCCATCCTGAAGGCCTCGCTACAACCACCATCTACATCTGTCACGCTCCGGCAAACAACAGCGTGTAAATGATCTGCCAGAGTTCACCACAACAATATAATCCTGTGTCTGAGAGTAGATCTTCTGAAAAGGGAGCAACTTACAAAAAAGATAAGACTCCCTCGCTTTTTCTTGACCATATTTGTACAAAAACACAAGCAGCGAGGGGGTTTCAAGTGTGCACATGAAAGAAACCGCAAAGGTTTAGGAACCACAAAGGAATCCATTCCGAGGCAAAATCTAGCCCCACGGTAGCTTTGAGGATGTTTACTGTACATTCTCTCGGACTGGGTTACGCTGTATCACGTTGCTGTAAACATGAAAAGTGCCATTGTGCTAGACCACACACTTCTGAGAAATGCAAGACTGAACTCAGGTGCCTCCGAGGAGGAGGCTGGAGTGGAGACGAGACCGCGCTCGTGTTTGTTCACAAACCTGGTGTGGTGGGTGCCGGGGGGCACGCCGGGCTGGAAGGGCCTGGTGCCGTGGCCCGGGGGCAGGTCCACGAACACGGGGGAGACCATGCTGCCGTGCACGCTGGCCACCACCTCCATGGCGCCGTTGCTGCTGTCCTTCCGGAAGGAGCGGCGCATGGACGAGCCCCGCTCCACCGGCACGCCCTGCGGCGGCATGTCGATCATCCTGACCTCGTTGACCCGGTGCGGGGACGGCGGCTGCTGCGCCTTGCCCCCGAGCGTCGCCATGGGGTTCTCGGCGTACTTGCGCGACTTCTGCCGGTAGAGCGAGTGCTGCGTCGGCGGCAGCGGCAGCGGCGGCTGGGCTCCGTCCACCGCGTCCCCGGGGCCGCCCTGCGACGACGACACGCTCAGCCGGCCCTCGGGCATCCCGTACGGGTCGTACAGCGCCACGCTCTTGCTCCCGCCGCTGCCCAGGTCCTCGTCGGGCTTGACGTCGCGGCGCTCCAGGATGGCGCTGGCGCTGGGGCAGGGCGTGACCGAGCGGCTGCTGCTGCTGCTGGGCAGAGGCGCGCTGGCCAGGCGCTCGCGGGGGAGCGTGGCGCTGCCGGCCAGGGGCAGGGAGGGGCGCGGCCCGTACGGGATGCGGGAGGGCGAGGAGGGCATGGAGCGGGCGGTGGGGGGCGACATGGAGCCCTGCAGGGCGTGGAGGCTGCTGATGGGGCTGCCGGGGGCCTGCCGCAGGCTGTGCTGACCGTCCCTGCTCACGTACATCTTCTCCCGATGGACCTGACCACAGCAGGGAGGACAACACATGTTTTCATTTAGAGACAAAAGATAGACTTGACAAGACAGGTGGACAGATGTCTAAGGGACAACAGCCACCGAGGTGTCCTGATATACAGAATTAATGGACAAGGCGGGGGGAGAAGATTCTATTTGTTCTATCTGCTTGATGGTTTTCAACTGTACTACAGTTGTTACAGTTACTATTCAATGTTTCCTGATCTGTATAATACTGTATATGACCCGATATGCAAAAGTAATACAAAAGTACTACAGACCAACAGAAATCGACATTACATAAAGTAACAGATGGTTAAAACAAACAAAAAGAAAGAAGCACGTAAACACGAATTTGAACATTTTATAACCGGAGCATATCTGAATGACCAATTCCAAAAATGAGGAGTCACTCAATACTCAAGGCCAATTGCAGCTTTTCAGGCAACAAGCAAGGACAGGAAACATGCATGCCAAAGAATGTCAATTACAAGCTAAGAAAAAAAAAATCCTTTTCGCACATAGCTGTTGAAAGATGCACAATGAATGATTATCTCCTGGTAACGAGGAGAAACATACAAAACAGAGTTTTGTTTTCCAAACGAGAGCCCCTGGACTGACTTGTGTACTTGACTTGCGTGTATGCCACAGAGAACAAGTAAATGAAAGAAAGGCCTAAAGAAGTACAGTACAACACAGAATGAAACAGAGACAAAAAAGAAACAGAAAAAAGAAAGACGGGGCGAATCTGAGGGGAGCGTAAACAAAGGCCTGTGCCCAAACCTGTCTGCGTTCAACAGCCGTGCGGAGAGGTGCTGGAGTGAAGCAGGGACACAGGCAGGGCGTGCAGGTGTATTTTCCCCCTCGTCACCCTCACCACCACAACACCTCAGCTCAGGAGGGGCAACACCTCACCCACCACCCACTGCTTTCATCCAGTGCCATCAAATACAATGCGCACAGATGGCGGCCAATTTCATATCAATGTCTTGATTTCATATTTCTGCTTCCGTGTGTTTTTCATATGGAGTGGTAGATAAGACATCAGTGCTACCTTCTTCTAAGCAAATGGGCCCTTGCTCCCCAAAGCACTGCCCCGAAAAGACAGAACGTTCAGGATTGAACTGTGAAAATGACTCTAGGATGACTAGCTATATTTCTTTTTAAAATCTCAGGCCTGGTTCTGTGAAACTATACAATTTTATTTGAGGTGACTAAAAGAAGATTCTGATGGCTGGGGAGAGAAATGGAGATCACACACACTCTAAAATGGGGGGAGGCATGTTTGAACAGGTGCAAACAGGTTTAGGAAACTGCACAAACCGCAATGTTAAAATGGTGTCCACTCTCCACAATTACTGGCTACATTGTGTGAAAATGGAGGGATCTATCACCAAAACAACTGGGGGAGCAAAACCACACACAGATACACATGCATGCAGACAAACACACACACACACACACACACGCACACACACAAGCACACACACGCAGACACGCACGCAAACACACAAAGACATACTCACTCACGCCCAAACACACACACAGACACACACAAACACACCAACATAAACACAGTTCAAACACAAGAGGCTGCAAGAAGCTATAAATACACTTATTAGGGAGGTGAAGTCTAACACACAGGACAAGCCCTTTGTCCACATGTTGAGTGAGCACTGGGCAGCTTCTGAGCTTTTAGGTATGGCCGTTCTGAACAATAAAGTCATTGTTTTTTTTTAAAGGCTTAACAACATTGATGAGCAGGTCTATGCCTGTTTGCGTTCTGTCACATGGGGCTGATCTAGTACACACACACACACACACACACACACATACACACACACACACATGCACACATGCACACACATGCACAGACACACACACACACACACACACACACACACACACACACACACACACACACACACACACACACACACACACACACACACACACACGCACGCACACACACACACACACACAAACATAAATCTTCCCTTTGTGGCTTGTGGCATCAGACCGCTCACTGAACGTTTAACCTTAACCCTAACCCTAACCTTAGGTGTGTTTCTGATATTGGGCTAGCTTGTCAAGGGTGAGAAGCCGTGAGGTATGTCCATGATTTGTGTGGCGATTCCCAAAGGAATCCCAAGAGTCCAATGTCCGAGGACCTGAAGGCAGTTGAGACACTCTCAGGGCCATGACTATTTAAATGAATCCCCTTCACTGAAAACATCAATAGTGCGTCTACTTGGCCATTCAAAGATTTCCAATCTCAGTCTCTGATGAGATAGGGTGATAGGCATCAGGGCAGCCGCACTGTTTACACGGACATCTAAAAGGGCACTTGAAAGAGTTGGATCTGATCCAAGTAGTTCTTCCCTGGCCCTTGGGTTCTTCCTCTACTTTTAAACAAACAGACAGACAGACAGAGAAACAGACAAACAAACAGCACAGAGAGAAGAAGCTCTTGGGAGGAATCAACAAACGCAGCCAGCTCCAGACGCCGGAGGGAAAACAAGTGCAGCTCCAACACCTGTGAAGAAACACGGGCTTCCATACGGACTGTAGCCAGCACTGTGTCCATCAGAATGGTCTCCACCAGGGAGGACATCAAGGGGGGAGGGCTGGCTGCACCACAGCCACTGTCAGGAGGAAGCCCCTGACAATCTATCGGTGGCAGAAGAAGACACTACAAAGGGCACGGGGATGGGGGACAGATCAAACATAATGGGTGTCACGAGATATGGCCATCTTCTTTACTCATACTTCCAGAGGCCTACAGCAAGGGGCCAGCACAAGTGTAAACACAGCATAACTTAAGCCGTTCAGTTCTACGCCGCTAAACTCGGCACGCTAGCCTAGAGCCCCCACGGCTCCTTGGCACACTGAGCGCTCTGATAAATCCATTCAGCGCCCTCATGATCAGACATCCAGCTGAGCGACGCGCCGTCCCTGCCGGCGCCGGCACCGTACGCCTCCACCACCTCCAGCTAGGGTGGGTGACAGGCCTCCGTGCACCATCATACATCACCCAACTTATCCAACTCGCTGAACAAATTCAAAAACAACGCCAGAGATGAACAACAAATGTACACAAGTTGTTGCTTGCTCCCGTAAATGAATGCGCCAGGATTACGCTAGAAACTGGGCTACTCTTAAAGGAGATACATGTGCAAATCCTTGGTAGAATGTGTTAATAATTTGTCTAGATGAGAGACATGATGACATACTACTGCATAACTGCCAAGGTTTAGTAGTGGCTTCTTGCAGAAAGGTCCAATTTATTCTGGAAACCTCTCAATGAGTTCTTATGCTTTTGAATAAGCACCAAATCTGTACAATTGCCAGTATTCCCTCTTAAATGAATACTTCCAGCTACTGTTAACAGTATAAAATTATATAATCATGATGCAAGAATGCTTTATACAGTAGGCTGTTACAGTGTAACAGTGGAAATAATGTTATTGCAATTTCCTTAATCAATCAATTAATCAATACTTATTAGGGTGGTCCTTATATGGGGTAAAAAAAAAAATTGGGGAAATGTTCAACTCTCACCCCCTAAATGTGTTCAGATATCAATAAAAACACACGGTGCAAAATTTTAAATCATTCCTACAATATCTAGAGGTTGCTCAAGGCCTTTGAATATTTCAATCAAACTTGGTTATATCCATCATAGCAGCCAGCTCAGGGCTAACAATGCTCTTTCGGGCTGTTTTTGTAGTTTTGAAAGTAGAAGGTCCATCCTGCAGATTGTTCACAGCATATTTCACAGAATAACATTCATCATCACTCATCAGTACTATCTTCAGAAGCAGTCAATGCTAGTATTTAATTCATCAATTGCTCCTCTCGTTGTGCTTGTTGTAGCCTGTTGTGTTCTACATTTTTCTTTTGCATTATGTGCAAACTATGCAAGTATCAACTATGCCCATACACACACAATGTCCTTTTTCTCTCTGGTCTCTGGTTTCTTCTGGATTCTTCTTTCTAAGTTTCTATCATCTGGATTCTTGAGAAGAGGTGTATATATAGTTATTTTATAGTATTTTTGAGTATTATTATTATTAGTTTTGAGTGTTTTGAGTCCCGTGATCCCAATCCGTAAATTAGTGAAACACACAGAGCATACAGTGAGGTGAAGCACACACTAACTTGAAGCAGTGAGCTGCGGAGCAGTGAGGGACTAGGTGGCACTTCAACTGTGGATGGGAGAGCTGTGCTTAACCACTGCCCCCGCCCAGTTTTTTGCTACTGTCGGGGATCGAACCGGCAACCCTCCGGTTACAAGCCCGAAACCTTAACCATTACGCCGCCGCTGCCCCTAATGTTGCATGTTAAGAATGAGTGCATCTCAATGTGCAATATCAAACAGGTCTCCTAACTCGTCTATGAAGGCCTCTACATTGGACTGCTGAGTCTTGTTTTTTTGCCACTTTTCCTGTTTTTCTCTTGCCACTTCAGTTTCTGCCATTTGTCATATTTGTCAAGTGTTTCCAGTTGCTTTATGGCATATCCCATAATACGCAAATGTGTTAAACTTTAAAGGTCTTGAGCAACCTCTAAATATTGATTAATTTTGATACAATTTTGCCCATTTGTTTTTTTTATATATTGGAACATATTGGTGGGGTGAGAGCATGACTTTTTAAAAGTTGAAAAATAAGGACCACCCTAATACTTATGCATGTCTTTGAGGCCAAATTAACAAGTATTTGAGGATTGTTTGCAAAGATATGCAAACATTTATTCACATGTTTGAGCACCACCTTGTCTAACACAAAGTCTCAGCAACTCCCTTGAGAGAGGCTCTTGCTGTCACTCAGTCTTTAGTTAAGAAGTTAAAAAGGAAAACGATGAAATGAATGCCCTGACCAAATATTTCCGACAATTACCAGCGAGTAAAATTGCGGACGACGCTGTGGATGAGGCTAATCGCTACTCGGAATTAGGATCAATCTAGCGGGAGAACTCTGAATAGTAGTGAACCACGTGGCGCTCCGTTTTCTGCAGGTGGAGTGTGTCGAGTCAACAGACGGTAAACACTGACTGACAACACAGCCCACCCCTCCGAGGGATGTACTTTGGAACGAACAAATAAAGCCTGGCTTTGGATTCCCCCCGCCACTGCTGAGACAGCGCACGGGAGAAGTCTCAATCCCCGAATAATGGCGCGAGGCTTTCTCACAAAGAGACAACCGCATCTCGGGGAGCTGCATTTGTCCAGGATTAACGAAACGGAAAAATGAGAAAATGAAGGTTAGAGAGTTCAGGCTTCACGGTCTTTTAGTGTGTTTGGGAGAGAGAGAGAGAGAGAGAGAGAGAGAGAGCCTGCGTGAGAGAGAGAGAAAGAAAGCACATGAGAGAGGGAGAGAGTGTGTACATGAGAGAGAGAGAGAAAGAGAGAGAGAGAGAGAGAGAGAGAGAGAGAGAGAGAGAGAAAGAGAGAGAAAGAAAGAGGGGGGTAGGCACTTACCCTCACATCCCCGTTGTTGGGCTTGGAGTTGTGGTTGAAGGCCTGGGCGGGGTCTTTGTGGTAGACCTTCAGACACGAGTGAGGTGTGATGTTCCTGCAGAGCACAACAACACAGGGGCAGGGTGAGCCATGACACCAGTGGAGCACTCATCCGCTCCGCTTCACTTACAGCTGATAATGCATGCAATGGTGTGCTTATGAGAATACAAAATCACAATGCGTTGTGTGCTCATGCACAATCATTATGGAGACTCCTATGACGGTACACGCTGACGGCATTCCGCCACTTTTCGTACAATGCAACGATTAGACCGATTAGAACGATTAGGCGATGAGCGCGATGACGTTTGAGCGAACGATCTCAATTCATGACGGGAGACGCTTCTCTAAGTGTGACGCACGAGCACCGCTGCTATAAAAAATCAGCCCCGGCTATTGATGACAAGCCCAGATTTGTAAATCCCTCAACCCTGCTCGGGAACTTAACTATTCAGGACATCTCTTCCTTAGGCCGCCAAGCCCAGCCCAGCCCAGGCTCAGGGTTTTTTGAACCCCACAGAAAGGAGGGATTACGCCCCCCCACCCCCTCCCTCCATCCCTCCAACCCCCACTCCTCCCCCTCCCCCTCCCCCGTTTCCTCTTGGCCTGTTTGGGCCTCGTCTGAAGGAGGCAGGGTGTGGTGCCGGGGACACTCCCCGGAGTCCGCACGCGTTCAGACACGGGCTCCATCTCCCCTCGGCTGGCGGTGATTACGCCGGGGGTTGGGCCTGGCAACGGAGGAGGAGGGCGGAGGGTGGGTGGTGAACTGGTGTCAGGAGGCTTTTTGGACATCTAACTGCCTGTTTAATTGTGGTTTGGCTTCCTGAGGCAAGGGGTGGTTTTAAAATGTCAGCTATGTGAAGCAGTGGCTCTTGATGCGGATCAGTTTTTTTCCCCCCCGTTTCCAAAGCCAGTATCAGTCATCCACTGCCTGATTGCGAAGCATTCAACAAGGTTTAGCTGCATTAAACTGTCTTTAAAACCAGTGACAAATAGATCAGACCAACCCACGCACTGCATACCAACGCATTTAGCAATACAAAGGCAACTTCAATTGAACCAGCTGTGTTTGGCTCTTAGCAAATCTATACATATGCTTTGTTGTTTTACATTCTGACAGTATGTAGAAACTACACTCAGTTTCATGCGGACCACAGAGCCCTACTGTCTTATAATGTCTCATTGTTTGCAGACAAGAGAATGCATACAAACACCCACCCACACTCACACACACACACACACACACACACACTCACACAGTCACACGGTGTACGTGGTGTATTGCAGGACTTGTTTGGACGGAACTGTCATTGCGGGAATGCAGCCGCAAGCAGGGTGAAGGAGAGGTGGAGAGGAGGAGAGGTGGAGTAGATAGATAGATAGATTGATAGATACTTTATTGATCCCCAAGGGGAAATTCAAGAGAAATTCAAGAAATTCAAGAAGAGAGGAGTAGAGGAGGAGAAGAGGAGAGGAGAGGAGAGGAGGAGAGGAGAAAAGAAGTGGAGAGGTGGAGAGGAGAAGAAGAGAGGTGGAGAGGAGAAGAGGAGAGATGGAGAGGAGAGGAGAAGAGAGGTGGAGAGGAGAGGTGGAGAGGAGGAGAAGGGGAGAGGAGAAGCAGAGAGGTGGAGAGGAGAGGAGGAGAGGAGAGGAGAGGAGGAGAAGTGGAGAGGAGATGAGAGGAAGAGAGTGCCGTAGGCTGTGGCGCTCACCTGACGTCAGTAAGCTCATAGTAGACGTTCCTCATGTCGTCCTTGATGTAGACGGCCACGCTGGGGGACTCCAGCATCTTCATGGTGAGCAGCTGGGGAAAGGCACTGACAAACAGGGCCCGGATGGTGTCCGCCCCGGTGATCTCGTTTGGCATCCGGATCTGCTTGGTGTCCTCGCCATACTGCAGGTACAGAACACCTGAGACGAGAGGAGAGAGCACGGCAAGGCTGGAGTCAGTGGTGTTGAACACATACACACACCCATATGCATGCACACACACACACACGCGCATGTACACACATGCACACATACACACACACACGCAGGCACGCACGCACACACACACACACACACACACACACATATAGACAGACAGACAGAGCAAATGAGTCAATTCAGTTTTAATTACGTGGTAAACCCCATTATGAATGTATTGTCCGAATTATCTCGGTGAGTCATGAACTCCACCACTCCAACAGCAGTGATTTCTCTCGATTTGTTGGCCTGTAGCGGCTTGTTAGCTAAGGTTAGCTTCGGTTTGATGGCTATGCCACAAGACAGGGAGGGAAAAACAAGACGAGCCAAAAAAGAGAGGCACGGACAACAACACAGGCCCAGACAGCGTTGACTGAGAGCCAGGTTCGTGCGTTCATTTGTGTCCATTAGAGTCTTCCTCGAAGACCTTTCAGGCCCAGAGTGCTATGTGCTCGCAGTATTTGCAGAGATATGTTTTTCAGTGGCCCACCTAATTGCATGGCAATAAAAGCTACCAGATGTTCCTGAAAAATATCTGTGAGCGTCTGAAGGGCCCATTGGGGAGAGAGAATATCCCTCTAATAATGAAGCCTATTAAAGTCAAAAGAGGTTCATGTTTTCTGGGGGAAAAACAGCCTCATGGTTTGCTGTGGACATGTTGATATTGCAAATGCAGTTTTAATTTATGTAAGCCTAAACTCAACGGACATGCAATTTGAGACGTTTCTATTAAAATGGACTTCACCAGACATACTAGTCCATTTGGAAACCCACAATGAGATCTTATTGAAAGGCTCACTGTAGCCTAACATTTGCCTGGGATACAATCCCACCATTGAGGCCTGCAACGAGCAACCCAAAAGTTCCAAACTGTTTCTGACAAACTGAAAGAGATTTATGTATGATTTTAACACAATAACTGAAATAACTATTCTGTATAAAAAAAAAATCCCTAAATCATTTCCCCTTTAACTGTCAGCATATTCTATTGACGATGCAATAGACAACCCCACCCATCTAAAAAAAACAACTCTATCCATAATCAATGAAATCACAGCTCACATCATCCTTCATTTGCTCATTCTACTTGAAATGAGCATATTCATTACACACACACACACAGAGAGAGAGAGAGAGAGAGAGAGAGAGAGAGAGAGGAAGAGAGAGTGATGTTGAATGGTGAAGTTGTGATGTATCACTCACCCAGTGACCTGTCCTTGGTCTGGTTGGCTGAGCGCACCACAGGCAGGCTGGCCCTGGAGCGGGTGCCTCGTGTGAAGGCACTGGGTGGATCTCCTCCTTCAGACATGGCCTCCAGAGACTCCAGCGAGGCCACTGACAACGGCTCCCCCGGGTCCCCTGAGCCGGGCTGGGGGCTCGCGCTGTGCTTAGGGAGTCTGATCTGGAGGGCAGGAAACACAACATGATCCATTTAGGAAACTCCGCCTAGACAAACTACATGGAAAAAAATAAATCATCCCGTGCACTGCATTTGGAGCGAGATGAATATGCTGAATATTTTGTCAGGCTCGATATTAAAACCATTGAGTTGGATGCCACAGAGCAGATCATATCTCTCCTTGTCCAGACATTCCAGAAACATTCCTTGTGTTTACCACAATTGGGTGCTACAAAAGTAACAATTTAAACCAAAATATCTCCAATCAGCATAAAACTCAAGGCGTGCGAAATCAAACACCCTGCCAGGGAGACTTTAATATGCTTGTGGCTGGCAAACCTGGCTAGCCTTACTGGTAAACTCAACACAGATAACACATTAAGAAAACATTGCTTGCCAACCATGAGGACACAAGTGATTTTTTGAATGTCAAATTACAAACAGCGATTCCATCATAAACAACAGCGACCAATGGGAGTGCAGAGAGAAAGGTCAAATGGCGAGGGTGGGTCATTGGACTCATCTGGAAGTAATCTGAATGCACATTTTTATTATTTCAAATTCAAATGCCACACGGGAAACTGATAAACATGTCTGGTTATAGGCGGCT
>NC_084995.1:36098867-36181367 GCF_963854185.1 Sardina pilchardus | reverse complement strand
ATGATCACTAACCCAGCTGCGCTGCAATCATGTTCTGAAGTAATCCGACAGAGACTTCACGTTTTCACAATTTCTTCACGAAAAACTGATCCAATATCCAACTCGGTCCGGACTGCGAGACAATGTAGACTATTTTTTTCCTGTCTCGAAACGGGACGTGGTAAGCACACGCGCTGGTGAAAAAACGGATAATTCTTGGTTCCGAAGTGATAGTGGGTGGGTACTTGCTGTAAACTGAGCTCTCTCACCAATGACACCCCTCCCCTCCATGGTAACTAACCACACCCACACATGCGGTGTTACCTGAGTCTTTCATTGTCGGTTTGTAGACGGACTCAGAAAGCAATTCATAAGACTGCGCGGTAGGCATTCCGGTGGAACTATAGGCTTTCCTCGCCACTTTCCGGCTTTACACATAAACTCCACCACGAACCACTCTCAAAGTTAAATAAAGTATGCCTATCTTTTTCCAACTCCATGAGAGTTCTCAACAGAGTTTTCGGGTTGATATTGCTCACATCAATATAATAGTAAAATGTTCAAGGTAAAAAGGCGAGGCTCATCTTAAACGGACCTTTTCAGTTTATATTTTAGGACAGCTATGGCCTTCACGTAAAATACACTATGCTTTTCACCAGAAAAGAAGAGAAAAAAACAAAACTCTCTGAAGCGTACGTCATTGATAGGGTACCATCTAGTGGTGATTTCAATGCAAATGCAAATCATGTGTAACAATATATGTATTATTATTTAGGTGTTATTTGAATGTTATTACATCAGATAGGCTACAGGTTAAACAAACATCACAGTATGTTATTTTATGGCTACAATATGATAATGCATGCAAAGAAAACAAAATCACCAATTGGTCTGAACAAAATATGGCCTTGCTTATTCATGTAACAAATTTGAAACAATCTGTCACTGTGCATGTGACCTGTGCCAAATGTGGAAAACATGTTGTTGGTAATCGTACTGAAAGTTTCCAGTGGTGGTGGAGATATTCATTTCCATTAGCCTACCATAGGACCTACACAGCAAGTGTACAGAAAAGGAATAATATCAAGGGAGAAGTCAAGGAAGCCTTGATCAGCCAAATCAGTGACTCAAATGAAACCACAGTCCAGTGAAAAGTAAATGGTTGTTGACTCAGAATGTTTATAAACTACTACTTACAGTAGACCTAACAGGGCAACCAATTTTAGATTTAAAGGCCCTCTCTCTTCTATCTCAACAACGGACAGGTTCTTCAACATCACTACTACACTTTTATAACTGAGCAAATAGTCATAAAAGGTGAGCATTTGCATAATGCTACTTATAACTGATCCATGATCTACACTGCACAATGACGTGACAGTAACACTGCCTACTGGGAGTCCAGGAGTGTATTCATGCTGTCCTTACCTCAGTGGTTCAAGTGTGGGACGGGCCCCACTAGTGGGGAATAGAGACATGACAGGTGGGGCACGATGAACAGGAGGGAATTAGTTTTTTTTGTGCCTATCTTTCTTTTTTGACAAAGAAGATCGCAGATTTAAAACAAAACAGCCATACACAAACATAGGTGTCATAAACAGACCAACATATGAACTAAACTAACTTTTGATCTAGCAGACCGAGACAGGAAATGTAACGTGGAACCAAAATGCGGAAAAAATAAATAATTAAAATAAATAAATTCCAGCTTGATCAGGTGGAATCAGGATTAAGTGGGGCATGACAATTCCCCACCTCCAAAGTGGGGGATGACATAAAAAGTGTGAGAACCACTGTCCTTACCTGGTCCCTGATTCTGTCCTGGTGGCCCATGATGGTGGAGGCGTGATGGGGGTACTTCTGCTTCAGGTGCTCCAGGAAGGCCTCTCGCTTGCGGTCCATATGGTGCGGCTGCATGGTCAGCACGTCCCCGGCGCTGCGGGGCCCCCCTACTGTGTAGCGTCTGGGCAGGGTGCGCGGGGACCAAGGGTCCGAGTGGTCGCTGTCGTCTGCGCTGCTGCTGTGGTGCTGCTGGCTGAGGGCCTCATTCTCTGCGGCGGACAGCCTCTGGTTGCTGCTGTTGCCAACCTCTGAGGGGTGATCATGAAAAGAAAGGAAGGGAAAAGGGTTTTACTTTAGGTGAGGGAGCCGCCCATGCAGAGTTGACGCGCAGGCACCGGTAGTAATGTGTCA
Organism: Sardina pilchardus; assembly: GCF_963854185.1. Classification (NCBI taxonomy): domain Eukaryota; kingdom Metazoa; phylum Chordata; class Actinopteri; order Clupeiformes; family Clupeidae; genus Sardina; species Sardina pilchardus. Next base: position 36,179,195 of record NC_084995.1, on the reverse strand, counting down.
GAACAACCAGAACAACGTTTCTGACCATGTTTTATTCCCTCTCAATTCCATAATAATGGTTCCTTATCCAGCTATAAACAGTAAAATAAAAACAAAAAAAAACAAAAGCAGCCTCAGTAGGTGACTGCCCATACGGTCCAGTGGGCACACCTAATTAGCATGACAGGCAATTAATCCGGTAGCAGGAACTACTATCAAAGGAGCGGACTGGCATTAGCCAGGCAAGAGCAATTACGGTGATGTGTGGCCAGCTACAAAACAAGGCATTTGTCACCCCGTAAACAGCCTGCGTCCCAGACAGAAGCGGGCCTGTGAGGGCTCATTACGCGCCGGCAGGAGCCTGGCGCTGCTGTGGGCCCCGTAAGGGCCGGATCCCCGGCCACGGAGAGGTCAGCGCCGCTACCGCACTCTGATGATTTAAAGTGCTGATCGCAACACCAGTGAATGAGAAGTGTGGATGTTTGTTTGTACTCGTCTGTTTCTATCCAAATCCACCTCTCCATCAGAGACCGAGCAATAGATGTGGTGAAAGTACATGAGGTACACAAAGTACATTCTGTAGATAGATGGGAGCAGGGAGGTCTGTTTTGGTACCATACTGAATTAACTCAGCACGTCGTCTGACATTGAATAAACTGCTGCTCATAAATTTGATCAGGAAGGAGCCGGCCATGTGCAGACTCCGTTTATCAACTCAAGAAATGCTTAAGTAGGCCTCCTAAAATCTCTATCAGATGCCACATGACTGACTGGCGTGCAGGCTCTGTCTGCCTGCCTGCCTGCAGTTAAAACCTTTATGTTGGCTTCATGAAGAGCATTATGGCACAGAGCTCGCCGACCAATGATAGCTTCTGACTTCAAAGCACCGAGAGTCTAATGAGGGAGCAGCTGTAATCCTCTCTATTCATTATCTCACAGAAATGATGTGGGTCGGAGACGGAGAGTCTAAGAAGATGGCCGCTTGAGCAAAAGGTGCCATCTCCCCGTGCATATCTAAGGTATGTCCGTAAGTATGTGGGTGGGAGACAATTTTTTGAGTGTGTTCTGGGGGATGTGAATGCGGAAGATAAATGAAATATCTAATCATACCTGGCATCGACTTCCTTAATCCTCCAAAGTTTCATATTTTGGTTAGTGTGAGGCCAAGCTCTGACCTGTTTAGCTCCTAACTATGCAGGGTGTGACTGACATACAAGCAGCAACACTGCAGTAACGTTCAGAGAGTTCATATTTGAATTCCCAGACAGATTATTGTAAAGCCATTTTGTGTTGGGGATACCATTCTTCCATCATTCCTGTCAACCACAGTGGAAAAGATGCAAGAGTTACTAGGAATGGATGTGTGCCCAGCTCCCTAAGCTGTGCTTGTCATCTCGTCTGAAATCACCCTGGCCCAGAGCAACATCCAGACCTTCATCCCCCTAACACAGACACACAGACTCTCTCTCTCTCTCTAATATTTTAAGACTTATATTCTGCTTGTTCAATGATAAAGAGACTACTAGGAGGACAACAGGACAACTGTCAGTAGTCTCTCTCTCCTGTGGTTGAGATAGAATGGCTTACACTCTCTCCTCCAAACAAGGACAAGGGCAATTGTAGTGCAGAAAGGACTGCAGTGATTAATATTTTAAAAGCATGAAAGCTGGACTGGCTAGCTGAACTGGGACAACAACAACAACAACAACAACAACAACAACAACAACAGGATAAATAATAATAATTATAACAACATTATTATGTTATGATCTTGATGGTCTTGATTTAATTTTGCACACAACAGAAATACATTCAGAAGGATAACGGACCACCAAAGATATATATCAGCTTACTGTTGCATGTAGCTCGCCAACCATTGCTTCACTGTCATGCACTGAATGATTGTGCCAAGACATTCATCTGGCAGAACATCCTCCTCACATAATCTACATTTGTGCTCTGAGATGCCCAAGAACCGCAAGGGTGAGCAATTGGACATTGGAATCATTCCACACACAATGTCTTGTGCTATTGCCACCTTAATGCAATATTTATTCTGAGGTCCAGTCAGTCTGCCCTGTCTGAGGTGCTACTGTATATAGCAAGAAATACTACTCCAAAATGCACCACAGCCCACACTCACATACTGTACCGCTCAATGCAGGGGAAATGATTTGTTTTGTTCACCAGTCCAGGACAGTTTGATAGCCTGTCTCTTGTCATTGCAGTGAGAGATCGCAGAAGCAAATCTCTCTGTTCAGTCATTGACCAGAAATGGAATACATAATCATGTATGGAAGTCTTGTCAGTAAAGCACCTTTCACATTTACATAGCTTTTAAGAGTCAAGAGAGGCGTAGTAATCTTGTCAAAATGCTCGTAGTGGATCAAGAACACAGCCTTTCAACACCAGCAGTTTTTCTTTTAGTCTTCTCCTGGGGAGAGCAGTGCTGACATCACTTACTAAACATTCAAAATATATCCCCCCTGATGTGATGTACACCCTGCAGGGGGTCTCCTTGCAGCCTCCTCCCTCTCACACCCAACCACTACTGCTTCACACACACACACACACACACACACACACACACACACACACACACACACACACAGCTGCTGCCCCACTGTTCTACGGTAGAAATTGTGAGAGAGCTTTCCTGGAAAAAAAAGCCCCGCTTCGCTTCACCAGCTTCCATCAACGGACTGATGATCCTTATCTCTTTCCTTCCACTGCAAGACGAGAGGACGAAACTCAGCCATTGTCCCTGTGCACTATTTTTCCGAGAGGAAGGTCAAACGATGGACACTTGAGGATATCCTCTTGTTGTGACGTAATTCATTCTTTACCCAATTTTGGCTTTCTAGTATGTGTGTGTGTGTGTGTGTGTGTGCTTGCGTGTGTGTGTGTGTGTGAGAGAGAGAGACAGAGGGAGAGAGAAAAAGAGAGTGAGGGTGTGTCTGTATGTGTGTCTTACACATCCACTGTCTCTGTAACTCATGCAGGAGCCCAGTAGGACTCGTCAAAGAACCAAAACAAAATGAGAAGCTAATTAATTCTAACGTATCCTATGTATAATTCTAATTTATCCTATGTGTAATGTATATATCTTTGTAATCCTTGGTTGTAGATATAGAGATTGTTTGATACAGTCGGAGGTCTCACATTGTTGATGTGCCCACCTGTGTCATTATCACTAATGGCAAGAAGTAGGATGATGGAAAAATGTGATCGCATTATTGCATAACACTTTCATTGTTGGGTTCTCTTATCTAGTATCCTCACCTGCACCTGCTGTGAAGCATTGATTACACGTACACACACACACACACACACACACACACGGACACACACGGACACAAAAACACCACACAGACACAGAAACACAACACAACAATTAGCCTACTACTTGCTTGTTGCCTGGCTTGCTTGCCATTAAGTTGTCATGGGATGGGCCCTGTCGATAGGGCCAGACAAGAGCCTCATTATCTGGCTCTCCATGGCAGAGATGCTCGCCCAGTGCCTGCCAGAGGCTCCAGTGTTTTTAACATAGCGGAGGGAGAAAGTAATCCTTCAGTGGCGCAGGCGATTAACTCCAGGAACATGACGAGGCACAAGCTAAATTGCTGTGTAGGAGGAAACTCGCCGCAGAAGGGAAGGAAGGAATGGGGAAACGAAAGAGGAAAAAACAGAAGTAATTAATGTACGAGTCGCTAGGAATCGGGTGCAGACGGTGATTGAAGAAATGAAAACCGGAGAGACTTTCACTCAGTGCATTAATAGGCTGCCAAGGAGGCCCATATTTCAACAGGGGGTTTAATTCTCTAATTACCACACCCATGTTTTAGGACAGCAGCCAACAAGGGCTCTAAACCTATGATTTACAACATCTGTCCCATCTCAAACTACTGTACTGCTGAACTGAACTATTTAGATAAAACCCAGCCATAGCAGTTAGGTATGCAAGCCTGCCCATGTTTATGCGCGTGTGAGTGTGTGTGTGTGTGTATGTGTGAGAGAGAGAGTGTGTGGCTGTGTGTGTGTGTGTGTGTGTGAGAGAGAGTGCATATGTGAGCATACCACTGTAATTAGGGCAAGTCTACAAACTGATTTTTAACAGCTTGATGATTTTCCCCGTACGTGGCAGATACCTGCCTCAGGGTAAGGCAACAGGAAACACCCCTGACCTTCCTCTCATGGATGTGTCCTCTGAGAATCTGTAGTAGACACTTGAAAGATCTTAGAAAACATCTAGATTCATCTAGATTTTAGAAAACATCTAAAAATGAGAGGAAGGAGAAATGAGAGTTTAACTTGTACAAATTCTTAAAAAGGTGAGCCATAAGTCCACTAATAGCAAACGTCTTGTGACTTATCCCCCTTGTACACAATTAAAATGTTTTTGTTGTGGGGGCAACAGGCAAAACCTAAACTATCTCTAAAGAGATATATCTACTGACAAAGTAATGTTTGACTATTCTCGCAAGATTTGTCGGTGGCCATTTTTGAAGTTGCATTGCTGGTTTTCTTGGTAGTGACTCACTAGGTTTATGCTGTACGATTCACCAATTTAAGTTTGTTTACATTCGCAAAGGTGAAAATCTTGCATAGTGTACCTTTAACTATCTCAGTATGGAACACATACCCTTGACATAATTACTCAAATGACTAGTTATGTCTAATTACTTGTGGTTAGTATTGTTAAAATGTCCAGCAAAATGTTGTTGGGTTTTTTTTGAGCTTTTCATCTGCTCTTTTTATTTATGTGGTGGGATTTGTGTGGGATGATGGAAGTTTTGCCCATAAAAAAAGAGCCAGTATCCTCTTGTTTGACTCTTTCAGGAGAAAGACTTTTTAAATTGCCTGTATTCAAATTTGTACTCATTGGAAAATCTACATGAACCATGAGTGCCTGTACCAACTGTGATAAGCAGCTTAGCATACTTACCTTCGGACTGGATAATAAGAAAATAATTAGTTTATCTGTGCAATGTTCTTCTGTTTGCTTGTTTGTGTAGATTTTCAGTTTTACTTCCCTCACAACTGAAACGGCATGCAGAACAGATGCCAGTTGAGTACATACTACATCTGAAGTTGAGCAAACTATTGTAGTATCTACATTCTCTTAAGAATGTTTGTGTGTGTGTGAGTGTGTATGTGTGTGTCATGTTTAATCTCATTTAACAGTGCGGTAGGATCAGCCAAATTTGTGCATCTCCACCATGTTTGTTGTGGATTAAGCTAAGCCAAGCGTATCATTACAAGCTATACGAGATCCAGTGATTTTTCAAAACTCTATTGAAATGAATTTCAGACATAGTCATGGCAACAAACCTCCAGTGCTCATGGCGTTTGGAGATCTTTGGGTAATCGGTTGGGAATGCAGTAACCACTCCCTGCTGAACTATAATGTGTCTCCAACTGGAGCCGCTCCATCTCACACACAGTAAAGACGATGTGGTCGGATGGCGAGTGCTGCTCTTGGCTCCCTCTGCATGTCGTATGTACTGTACACTTAGATCACACTTCCTGTGCGGATGGCATTCTTGCCGTGGCTTAACAGCACCTCAAAGTCTGCCTATCACCAACTGTGTGTTCAGTTGCACAACTGTGTCTTTTCCGTAGACAACCTCCAAGACCAATGTTAACTGTGTCGAATTTATCACATTTGGAAAGACCCCTTTCTTTGCTTGTCACTATAATCTGGGAATAATAGCAAGAACTGCTGAACACTTCCATAGCAACAAAGACAATGAGGGTCTGGAAAACATTATTATTACAAGGATTCTTATTAGTTTCCATATGGAATTGCATTCTGCTGACGAGACATCTACAAAGTGAAATCATGGGGGAAAAAATGAAGTTGTATGATTTTTCCCTTTGTGAAGTGCTCTTTGAATATGGAATTCTTATAAACCTATGCAGGGATGTGCATTGGACGAGAGAACACACAAACGTCTGCAAGGTGTCCATATTGCAGTCAAGTGATCGGCTCACACTTTAGGCCTATTGTTTATGTTTTTGGCCGTTTCAGCCCTTCCTGCCATTATATGACTCCAGGGCGAGGAATGTTCCATGAACCTGGCAGCTCAGTCCGAACCTGAACCTGAGAGCCACTGGTGCCCAACAGGATACACATCCCCGCTCATATTCCCAAGTGTATCCAAACATTTCCACTTCTGTGTTCTTTGCTCTGAGGCCAAAACGACCTTAAGCGTTCGTATTTTACAAAGGAAATCCACACGTCTCAACGCTGCTCAACCCAGAGAGCTCTCCTCAGGTTAACATCCACAAACCTGAAAACACAGAGCCATGGCCTTGACATTACATTTGCTGCCTGGAAATGTGTGTTGTTCTTTATCAAGGTTTGTGTAACTACCTGAGAAGGAGATTTTTTTTAGCACGCCATGTCGGCAAAAGGGCTCCAAGAGCTGTTTGTTATTCTGCGGAGTCGGTTTTCTTCTGCCTGGCCGACCAGGTCTCTGACTATCTCATTCGAAAGTCCTCACCTGTTTACTGTTTCACGGAGAGGCTTCGGGAGCTATGCTTTTCCAAGACCAGGCTGAGATGATGAACACAGGGGCTCACACTGGTCGCACCGCACAGTGCACTGTGAAACATCTGCCGAGCTCGTCTGAGGTGAGGTTCTCAGATTTATAAAAGATTTACTTTAGGAAAATGTATCAGAAAGAAATAAAACTGCTGAAGGACCTGACAGCTGTGATAAAGGATTCCAATAATCCCAGTGCTGTAGCATAACCGGCGCAGACCGTATTAAATGTTTCCATTCCACATACATTTAGGTCCTAGTATCAGTCTGAATGAAGCTGAGGCAACTAATAGTACACGTCAACTAGTTATTTGAAAATTTGGTCTCTGATATGTTTGAGATCTGCAGAGTTAGCACTCTAAGGTGGTACATTCCAATCGAGGACAACGCAGTTCATAAACTTGGCAGTATATGGCGAATGTTTACAATGTACGTGAGCTTGGCACTTGTTTGTTTAACTGCAATACCCTCCAGCCTTAACACCCAGGCTGGTCCATTTGGCACAGATGTGAAGCACTAACACTACACTACTATGTCATATGTGGTCCAGATGGACACAAAGCATATGCACACCCCAAAAACACTCTCCCAACAGACTGAAATCAATCCATTCACAGCCTGCGTTTATTTGACTCGTTCAACTAATATCATTAGATTGATATATAATGCTTTGACAATTGTTGATGAATTTTACACACCATCCACAGCAAAAAATGGTGGACGGCAGTAATCAGGCCAACCGCCTCACTGACATGCTAGGGCAAGCCGAGCTTCCCCAGTAAGCAGTGAGATATTCTTAACCCAGTGCAGGAGTGCTTGAGCCACTAACCTCATCAGCCTCACAGCTTTGTGAACAGCGAACTGGACTGGAAGAGGAAGAGGAGTGACTCAGATGCGCCTCGCACTGCCTCATCCATATTCATGACGTTAAAGTCACATAATACCCTCAGAGCTCTCAAATTGTGCTTTCATTAAGCAATCTGTCGTGTGCTGACTCTGAGGAGGAAAGCCGGTCCTCACAGACACACACTCATCTTTAAAAATCGAGGACAAAACGGCGCGGTGTAGAGGGAGTAAAAAAAATGACCCAGTGAGGACCTTCCAGAGGGATTCAGAGTGGCTGATAGAAGTTTCTGCAAGCTCGTCAATTACCCGCCCCGCCGCCCTAGTCTGTTTGTACTAACAGAACATGACATCAGCCCCGGCCGCCTGTCCGCTCCGAGACGGAGCCTCTTGTCCAAACGCGGGACAAAAAAACGAGGCTTACTTCCTGACGGCCATGACTCATACAAAGATGTTCTACTTTAAAATGTCAGTCTGAGGACAGTTGGATGATTAAGAGCCCAAAATATCAGCAGTGGCAGCGTAGTCATCAGCGCACATGCGGGCCTGTGCATTCAGCGCGGCACCAGCGTATAGATGCACTTAACAATCTTTAATCCCAATCCAGATCACATGCTCATTCTGGGGATTATTTTTCATTCTGGATGACTTACCTTGGTTACCTGCGAGATCTGTGCTTATACACTATGATCGCCGTGCTTATGTGGAGTGTCTGTGTAAAGTCTCAGAAGCTGTTGGTTTGCCCTACAGTAAAACCATACAGCTTTAAACTGACGTCAACCTGCCTTTATCACCGTCATCACCCACAGCGAAGTGTGAAACCTTAAACCCTAGTGGGCCTGCCATAATCTCTAACCACCTACATACCCTCATATGTGGTCAAACCTGGCGTATTATTGGTTTGATGTTTCATGAGCTTTGACCCTCCACAGAAACAAACATTGAAATTGAGGCTCAAGCCAGGACGCACACACACACACACACACACACACACTCACATTCATATTAAGGCCTTGTCAACACGTGACTGAATTCCCATCAGTCATCAGTCCCGTGCTCTGAACCTCACACCTGTTGCTGGCTGTCTGGACCCCCCCACCCCACCCCACCCCACCCCACCCCACCCCACCCCACCCCACCCGCGCGGTCCCAGCGTATCCCTCCGTATCTACAGGAGATCAGCGCTGGCACGGCCCATAACGCGCGGCCTGAATATAAACCTGGGTCAGCACTGCGGAGGAATGTCATCCAGACTGCACGCTCTCCCGGACAGCCTCGGACACAAATGATGCGGATCAAAAGATTTGGGCTGCGTTGTCTCCATCAGCAGTTCAGCAGCTCACCAAAACAATTAAGCTTCATCGGCCAGCACTATTTTATAACATGCTTCATTTAGCCGGAGAGGCTGGCGAGCCAAAACCCCTTGGCTGGTATGCAATACCATAATGACGAGCGAGGTCCAAACTACATTGTATTATGCTGTGGTAAATACCCTGATGGACAAAAAATCACACACACTCTCACACACACACACACACACACACACACAAGCACAAAGAGGAGAAGAAAGTACTGTCCAGTGTAAAACTGTGTGGAGTGGACTGAGCCAGTTAACTGCCAGGCTATAACTTTGCATGAGGGGGCTGGCCAATATAAAATAAAATATATATAAAAGCTAGAAAATATGTGCGTCCAACAAAAACAACTATGATTTTCTTTAATGTTTCCAGGGTTGTATGAAAATTGCCACCAAATGAATAAGGAATTCTGGTTCCGTCTCCATCAGAGAAATGAAAGCGCTCTAGGGTCTGGAGCCACCATCTTCCAGCCATTCCATAAAATGGGACATTTGAGCTAATAAAAAAAAACTACAGTGAGAACACCAGACAGCCACAGAGCAGTTTCCAAGGCAAAGACACACGCATGCACGCACACACACACACACACACACACACACACACACACACACACACACACACACACAGACACACACATTAGAATTTGAGCACAGCGGTGAGAAATCAGAGTGCCAAAGTGAGTCGCGGAGACAACCTGTGGGTTCTTCCAGCCAAACTCTCATCCCTCGCTATCCCCCCACCCACTCACCCCCCACCCAACCTCCCTGCGGACCTCACTTTTCATTCCAGACGAGCCCTTCGTTTAATTAAGTCCTGAGATCGATGCGGCCTCTCACTCTTCCTGCCAGTCCCCTAAGTGTATTTATGCGGCCGGGCCAACAGCTCGCTGAATGACTCTGTCATTCACGCACAGCACAGGGAGTCTTCTTTACTACTGCAAAAACCAGCTCGCTCCAGAGAGACGGCCCGGCAGACCACTCTGGGAGGTGCCCCGCGGTCTGAGTCAACAGATGACAATACCATGGGTGGGAGAAAGGAGGAGAAAGTCCCCAAATTTTCTTAGCTTCGGCGCATCCCAGGATATGTTTAACAGATCAAATTGTGGCAGACGAAATAATAATGACTTTAACATTACCGACATGGAAAAATAGATATATATTTTCAGGAACCCACACATATTACTGTAGGCTACCTAATACGATAAGCTGATGAAACACACACAAACATCAAGTTACTGATCAGTTAAAACTTTAGTTTATACTTATATGTCTTAACCAATTTTATCTTATTCAGCCACTTCCTGCAAAACCTCAGCTCTAAGTCTACAGCAGACATTGTAAGACTCAGTTTACAAGATAAAGCTATGCTGCTTCAACAAACAAACAAACTACTTCTTAAGAAAGACATCAATTTTGTTTATCGAGCTGCTTTATATGCCTCCAGCTGATTCTCTAAGTTCTCTGTATTGTTGGAGTGCACTCACCCGCCTTCTCTGAGAAAGTCTCCAGCTCTGTAGAGTGGTATCCGGCTGGAATAGTGAATGAGTGAGTGTGTGTGAGTGTGTGAGTGTGAGTGTGTATGTATGTGTATATCCCTCCCCTCCGGTGGCTCGGGCTCTTCCTGTCCACTCTTTGGCCGTGCTGCGTGCTGTTGTGTAGGACTGTGCTCGAGTGGCCTGCCCTTCCTCCACTGTGCCAACCCAGTTCAGCCAGCCAGCTTTTCAGTGGCCTCTCTACTGAGAGAATGTTTATGTAAGTTGTGTGTGTGTGTGTGTGTGTGTGTGTGTTTGGGGGTTGGGGGTGGGAGGTGTTTGTGCATTTGAGGGAGGGTGTCTGTGTGTTCTCATGTGTGTGTGTGGGGGGGTGGGGGGGGGGGGGGGAGAGGGAGGGCGAGAGAGAGAGAGGGGGAGAGAAAGAAAGTAGAGAGCAAAAGTAAGAGGGAAAAAGAAGTGGGTGGTGGGTTGAGGGGAGAGACAATGCTTGAAGAAGTCTTGCTAAGGAATCACTAACCTTATTTCAGTATGTGTGTGTGTGTGTGTGCCTGTGTGTAAGAAAGAGTGGAATGGTGGTGGTGGTTGTGGGGTGGGGGTTACATCCTCTGTTTCGCTCCTCCAACATAGGTGTGGTTTCTTCTTCCTGAAGTTCGCGCAGGACAAAGGACATTGGGCTCCTACAGATGAGTGACTTCATCCTCACATTTCAAAACAGACGGGGCTGGGCGTCTCGATCCTGCTCACACACACCCCAGCCATGACCCTTGACTGACAACAACACAGGGGCTGCCTGAGATTATGGGATTGTAACACACCTGCAAAATCACAAAGAGCAGGGGAGAGAAAGCATGGTTCCCGAACTGTTTTGTTGCTGTTGACTGCCTTGTATTGTTTTAGGACACATAATGCGAAAACCATCGGACTGCCCTGGTTGAATCAAACTAACCGCATGTTTTCAAACCGACTGCAAACTCAAAACAAAAACCTCAACACAGCCATTTCTTTTGTATTACCAGCACCTGCCTTTGTTTGCAGGAACCGTTCATGGTTGCTTAGAGATTCACGTCGGGGTTAATCACTCATTTCCTGACGTTATCCTTCCTTTCCTTCTCTCTCTCTCTCTGTCTCGCTCTCTCTCTCTCTGTCTCTCCCTTTCTCTGTTTCTGTCTCAGAGGAGTGGGCACACCCACTGATTTACTGGCCAAGACTCAGGCCTCTTGCGACTCCCCCATGCTACCTCATAGCCCTGCTCCTCTGTGTTAGCATCAGCTTTCACTGACTACGATCATTATTCCTACAGTCAGATGGTTTACCACACCACCCTCCCACAGCTCTGTCCGACTGCGGCAGCCTTCATGTGTGCGCTATTGAAGACGGCAGTTTGCTTAGCCTGAAAGTAACACAATGTAACATCCAAATGGGTTTTTTTATGTCTTTTTTTTTTGCCTGCAAGAGTAACCAAGACAACAAACCAATAGTTAAAGAGAATGGCATGAATATTTGATGTAAAACTCGTGGATAAGAAAGCGGAGCTGGCTGGCGGGCACAGCCAGGGCTGACAGACTCACTCCTCAGAAATGCCATGACATCACATTTATTTCCTCAGAAAATCTTGCAGCGTAAGAGTGAAAGCATCTCTCTCTCTCTCTCTCCCCTCCTCTCTCTCTCTCTCTCTCTCTCTCTCTGCTGACCTAAGCCCAGCCTAAAAGCATAAGCCCTGCCAATATGAGTTTCTGAGGAAGAAAAACTGAATGGCTAGAGCAGGCTTTGCCTCTAGGTAAAGAGTTGATTCACAGGTGCTATCTTGGATGACACCACCATTGGAAAAGCTATACCACAGACAGACACGCAGTATCTTTCATGTTATTTATAGAGTGTGTGAACCTTTAATGTAATATTATCTTTGCCTTCTGGTGTAACTATTCTGCATGCACGCAGGCTAGCAAAGACATTTGGAGGATCGTCTCAAGCTCGCATGATAGCAAAACTCCAGAATACTCCAGTGGGCAATGCTGACATTTTAAATCAAGTGGATGCTTCGAGAACTTTGCCACAACCCAAGAGACGGCGAATGCGGACATTAGAACACGAGGCAGCGCGTGAATTCCTGAGGAAGCGGGCAGAGACAGAGCACTGTGGTTTTGTCCTCTACCTTAATGTAATTTTATGTCAACAGCTCCGATTTCCTCCTCGTGAAATGACCATTAGGCATGCTTGCGGTGAGTCACACCGGGTTAACGGAAAACACACCATTACTTCCATGTAATGTTGTGTATTACCTGGAATATTGCTACTCGCTGCTCCGTTGTCGGTGGCAGGGTAAACAAAACTGCCCAGAAATCCAGTGTGAACTGATCTTGATTCTCTTGCTCGAGTTAATGCTATAGGTCTGCCTGAATCAGGCCCAGAGAGAGAGAGAGAGAGAGAGTGAGTGTGTGTGTGTGTGTGTGTGTGTGTGTGTGTGTGAGTGAGAGTGTTTACCGAAGCCTTGCCCTGAGCTCCTTGGCTATGCTCCAGCATGTATATTTAACTATTCTATTCTGCCCTGGGGCTGGGTGGCATCCGTACCATTGTAAAGCGTTTTGTTCTCAGATGGGACACACAGAGGTGCTTGTGAGCCATCAGCAAAGAGAAACCTATCTGCCTCCGGGGGGGGGGGGGGGGGGGATCGGAGAGGTGGAGCTAAAGGCCCTCCACATTACTCTGGTCTCCACCGTTGATCTTAGATTGCACGCGGGGGTGTGTGCGCTTTTCCAGCTCGGAGCGGCGTTCAGTCGCGCGCTCACGGATGGTCCTAAAAATACACCTAGGGAGTTTGATGGGTTCCTACAGGCCCGGCCGCGGCCAGGATCTTCTCCGACGGGGGAGCCTGCCAAAAGGATGTGACACTTAAGGTCTCCCGTGTGACAGGCCGGGTGAGCGGTGCACGGCACGGGGAGACACAGATGCAAGGAGCGGCGGCGGAGGAGGAGGAGGAGGAGGAGGGGGGGGGGGGGGGGGGGTCCGCGCGAACGCTTGACAAAGCCGAGCTGATTGATCTGGTTCACTCGTGCCCCCGAGCGAGATCTCTGGTCTGCCGTGCCGATGTGACGGTTCACTACACACCCCAGCGAACGAGAGAGAGAGAGCGAGGGAGAGAGAGAGAGAGAGAGAGAGAGCGAGGGAGGAAGCGAGGGGAAAGGACTGTGTGCTTACAGAGGAGGAAAAAACTGCAGATTGCATTACAGAGGGCAGGAAAAATTCTGGGTGGTTGAAGGGATTTTTTTTTTTTTGTCCCTTTCTGTATGTGCATGAGTTCCTACTTTGGGTCACTAACAGGGGAAGACAGCTGTGAACATGGTGAGATGGAAAGTTCTTGATTCAGGGGATGGTGTGGTGTGCGATATCCATTGGAGATGATGAGGGGGCACAACATGAGAGAGGGGAAATGCCACACCCAGCAAAAAAGAGAAAGCCCAGCACAGCAGTGGACCAGTCCTTATGTTGGCTGAAACAAGATCCACAACATGAATATCACTTGTTTTTTTGAAGTTAAAGAATAATCACGTTCCTTAGAATGTCATTACAAATGCATGTCTTTATAAACTCCAAGCTTTCAACCACAGACACAATGACAACTTTCATGAATTTTTGGTGACCTAATAAGAGCAACAAACATGTGAGGGAACACGACCGTCAGTTCGGCAACACTTCAAAGCCCTGCGAGATCTAACCACATCACTGGACAAAGCAGAGAAGAAACACTGAAAAGGCAAAGAAAACATTAGAGTCTCGAAGAGTGAAGACAGACAGGACAGAGATGAAAAAAAGAAAAGCACTCCAAACACACGCTCGAGGGGGCAGCGCAAGGTCACACACAGGAGGCCTGAAACGTCCGAGCGAGGAGGAGGAGGAGTGAGAAATCACGCCGACACTCCTGACAGTCGATCTGATACCGGCACCGTGTTTGTTGTTGTGTCTGACGCGCTTTAACCTCCGCAGAGCCATTCATGTTACTGAATAGAATCTGTCATTTGTCAGATCCTATCAGAGAAGCGGGTGCATGAGATGCTGTATGGGTGGGTGTGTGTGAAGGAAAACCTGCAAGAAGGAAGAAGGCGATGTGCAATTACAGATTAAACGTGGCGACTTTAAACCCTTCGGAACCCAGTCGAACAAGAGACTTGACACAAACCACAGGAAACCTGTCTCTGTTTGAGCTACGGACAGGACACAGTGCATGCAGCCTTTGTTTTCTTTGGGCACCCTTGAGCACTTGGGTTATTGACCAAATATCCATTGTTCACTCCCACTGCACGCACACACACACACACACACGCCCAACTGAAAAACATGTGCTAACAAGCTGAGACAGCTTACCAAACGAACGAATAAATGAATGAATAAATACATTTGTAAATAAACGAATAAGCAGACAAACAAACATGGACTCGGCCAACAGTGAGGTTAGACCTCACTGGCATCTGCCATTTTGGGGAAAAAAAAGGTGAATTCCATCTCCTGCGCTTTAAAAACGAGAGTTAACCATTAACAGTGACCACATTCCTAACCTGCTGCTGAGCGCCTGATGAAAGCGTGCCGCACGGTTCACTGGCCACTGTGGGATCACTGGGTAAGGTTTCATATGGCCAACGCTAATCTCATTGGCAACATTGGCCAAACGGACAAACTCAGCAAACTCTTTTAACGACCACAGAGCATTCCACTGCTGTTTTGTTTCTCCCCCTCTCTCTCTCTCTCGCTCTCTCTCTGTTTATTAAATCTTGTTATTGTTTCTTTCTTCGCTTTTATAAATAGTTGGTGACCCCTCGGGACGCCACTGCACTAGAAGAAGTTGAGCAACTAATGGCATTTCACTGCATGCTATTGTAGTATCTCTTTGTCTGTGACAAATAAAACGTCCATGAAGTTCACGGGGCGCATTTAACATTCAGACAACGAGGCGAGGTGAGACAACACAGCCCACTCCACTCAAAGCAGCCACTCTGTGTGTAGTGTGACTGGTGTCTGCTTTATGGCACACCAGCATGCACCAGGTCTCGGCCTGCCTGAAACGAGACATAAATCTCCAAGGCTTGGGCATAAGCTGAACTGCCCCCGCTGGCTGGCGAACGCCGTTGACCATCGCAGTCCTCCTGGCCAAGAATGTGGAATCGGTAACAGATGACTTTTGTCAGGCTGGCCTGGAGTTCTCCCGACTAGCAGGCCAGCTGTCTAAGTGCTAGACAAATAAACCGCACAAGGCAGACAGGCAGCGATGGTGGAGGGGTGGGGGATGGAGGCCACACCACAACCCCCCCCCCCTCCCCAGGAGCCAGCCCCAAAGGCTCCCTGACAACCACAGTTGTGCTCCCTCCAGCTATTTGTTCTGTATTTCTAAATAGTGAGATATCATGTGGCTCTTGTCCAAAAACTAGATGCCTGTTGTCTGTTAGAATACTAGCTGTAACACATAGCGGTACAGAATAAGGTGTTGCCATGCACTAGGAAATAAAAAAAAAGCTTCTCAACTTATTCTCTCCATGTCCTACATGCTCTCCCCTTGGTCGCTCAATGATTGTTGATGTATACATTGTTTATGCATACACTCTTATGTTCTAAAACCACACACACACACACACACACACACACACACACACACACACATATGTCAAAAAAACATTATTTTTCTCTAGCAGCACGTTTATCTCAGCCCATCAATATCTTTCCCTCTCCATTTCAGATTCTCTGTGTCATGTGGCTCCATGACTGCAACATGTTTTCCTCACATGAGAGTATGATGACGCCTGCTCCTCTGTGGTGTGTGGAGCAGGGTGCCCCTCCCTCCCTCCCTCCCAACCACGGAGCCCAGCAGTCCTGTGCGCGCCTTGCCTTGCCTGGGAACATTATCCCCGTCTTCCCACAGCGGCTCACGGGCCTCCGTTAGCGCCTATGGCCAGGGACGGATTAGAGATTAGAGGGCTGCAGCAGAGGCCCTCACCTCAGCCACCACAGCCGTGTCTAGAGCCGCGAGCTCAGAGGGAAAGAGACCACGAGCGGACATCTGGGAGGGGAGGCGTCGCAGAGGATCGGGCTCGTTTATTTCACTTTTGAGCGTTTTTGTTTGTTTACACATCGTGTTAAACAAGCGGCCTCCCTCGTTATTCCTGTGCTCTGTCGTCAGAGCTAAGCGTAGCTCTAAAGATTCCTAAACAGCTTCCCTCCGACTGCTCTGGCCAGAGCTGTGGCTGGGGCTGTGTGCGGAGGCTGCGAAGCTGAGGGGAACATCACAGGCCATCACCTAAATCACTCCCAACAAGCAGCCGGCCTGGAGACTAACTTGAGTGAACAGCTGTTTGGGATGAGCATTGTGTGTGTCCGTGTGTGAATGAGTAAGAGTGTGAGTGTTAGTATGTGTGTGTGTGTGTGTGTGTGTGTGTGTGTGGGGTGTGTGTGTGTGTGTGGGGTGTGTGTGTGTGTGTGTGTGCGTGCGTACCATGGAACTGTGCATCACTTGTCCCAGGAGCTTAAAAAGAGGGAGGGGCGGGAGGAGATGGAGGGTGGGAAGGAGAGGCGTGGGAGGTGCTGTGGCAGGCATCGTGCAAACTGATTGGCCGGAGCAAACGTCTGTCTCGGCATGAGACCACACAGCTGTCGGACTGAATCGCTTCCTGTGGATTAGACTGGCGTGGTGACACATGGAGATCGGCATAATTGCTGCATTACAGGGATACTTTGGGTAGCAGAATTAGGGAGGTTAGTTATGCAACTAGAGTGGACCTGCGTGTGGGAGACACAAAGAATGCAACAGAGACAAAAAGAAACATGTTGAGATAGTATTGTGTGTGTGTGTGTGTGTGTGCTTGTGTGTGTGTGTGTGTATGTGTGTCTGTGTGTGTGAGAGAAAGAGATAGATGAAAGAGCAAGACAGCAGAGTGGTCATGCACAATGGTCAGCTCTTCAATGAGGGGCATTAGAACACAGTTAATTAGAACTCTCCATTGTGACATGTTGGGTTCTGCAGAGCTGAAAAGGCCATGGCCTACTGATTCATATTCTGCGTTATCATCACTCAAACGCCTCCTGTTCCACAGTTGTGGTGCTGTCTCAGCCGCTTGTATTAAGAGACTATGTTTGTATCTGGTGTGGGCAGAAAGATAGGTAAAGCCCTGAGGGACTGCTTATTAGTCATGGACACACAGGCGAAGGAACTGACAATTTCACTGCATTCTTTACTTTAGTAATTATATTCTTGTGACAAATAAACCTCCTTGCATCCTTGTATCTTGTAAAGTGCTGGCAACACAAACAACAACCAAGGACACTTAACACACATTCCATCTAGAATTGTGCCATTAACGTCCCTAACCATGGAACATTCACAAAGTAGGCTACCACTTGAAGACTATGACTTTACGATAGAAAAAAAAAAGAAGCGCCAATTTGGTATTGTATAATCAATACTAGCAATATAGTTAATGGAGGATGTTTCTACTCCTACTGTACTACTACTCCTTTAAATAGCAAGGCTGTTCAGCATGATGTGACTTGTGAGGCCTTAATTGGAGTCCTGTAGCTCAAACCCATGCTGTAGTAGTACAACAGAGACGGGGGTGGACAGGGCTCCTTCATTATCCTATGTAGGAGGTGATTTTGTGTGATGCACACAAAACAGTGCGCTAAGCCGTCCTCAAATATCTTCTGACAGGCAAGCAGACGCACACACAGACACACACACACACACACACACAATACACACACACACACACACACACACACACACACACACACACACACACACACACACAATACACATACACACACACACACACACACATACACATATTAGAGCTCACAAAACTCAATGCCCTTCGCTTATGCCTTGCATATGACATCCTCAGCTTAAATCTTGTGCTTGCGTAAGCTTGGATTATGAGTAGCAATGCGTGAGTTTCTTGCTGTAATTACAAAATTCACACACACACACACACACACACACACACACACACACACACACACACACACACACACACACACACACACACACACACACACACACGCTTCAATAAAGCAAGCAAAGTCAACTCATATTTAAAATGACCTGTTTCTATCTTTGGCTGTGAGGTAGTGACAAGTAGTAAGTCATCAGAAAAGAACGGGGCGAACCAATTCAGTGTTCCAGAAGATTTACCGAGGGGTGTAATGGAGGACATTTTCCCCGTGCCACAGAGCAGAGCGGAGCGGGAGCAGGGCAGCTCCACCACTTACTGTAGACGCAGCCCAGCAAACCAAATCGTTTCCCACACCCGCGACCGGGCCATCATCTAATTATGATAAATATCATTTGCTTTCCAGAATTTTCTCTACGCTCCCGCCACAGTCGGGAAGTGGCGCAGTTAAGACGGAACGTTTAGTTTCCTCGTCTTAATGCGCGATTAGCGCTGCAGCTGTGTTAGCCCCGCAGTGTGTGCAGGAGCGTGAGCGAACGCCTCCGATTACCTTCGGAGATGGCGATCTGAAACGACCGGTCGGCCTGCGTTTTGAGAGAAAAACAGATGAAACGTTTCTGCGGCAATCTGGCTGCTGAGCTGCCCCGGGCGGTGGCCAGTCTTGTGCCCGGCGCGGAGAGTGTTTAATCTGTAATCAAGAGGAAGATATCACGGCTGGGTAAACGGAGGCATATGCTTCAGCGGCAGGGGCGAAGAGAGGAAGCCCCGCGTGGGGCCGCTCGCGCAACTGCCCAGTCGCAAAAGGCTGTGTCCTCTGCCAAGCCCCGCAATCTGCTCCGAGCGCCTGCCCTGAGATCGCCGATGAAAAACGGTATCATTAAATGCGTCATTCACAGATCACTGGGCATGATGAAGGCAAACAAGACCTCGCCAGGGAGCAGGTACATGCAAGGCAGCGCTCCCCAACACCACCATCACCACCACAGTAGTAATGTGACTCAGATTGCAGCCACAGTAACGCTAGCATTCAACGACTCATTTCCAAGCAGAGTGCTGTGAAGTCCATAAAACTAAACATAAGTAATGGCCGTAATATCTTTCAATATGTCCTTGATAAAGTATGCTATTCCAGTCCTAGTGGTGCTCTAGCAGTCACAAAAGAGCCCCCGTTCAAATAGCATATTCCCTTGACTTCATTCAGCCATTCTTTTTTTCAGAAAAGAAACAATTTTTGGTAGAAGAAGATGTCATTCCACATGTCATTCCACTGAAACACTGCAAATTACACTGGCGTTAAAAAAAAAGAAGAATACATCGGGTTGACAGGTCTGGCGGACATGGGGTGTGACTCGTGGCCACTGAGCTCCACAGGAAAATAACCATCTGAGAGAGAACAGGGGACGCCTGAGGGGTGGTATAAATCCGGACCGTTGTTTCCAGCCCCAGAATGCAGTGTGTGTGTGTATGTGTGTATATGTGAGGGGGGGGGGGGGTTCAGGGAAATGTTTTTTTTCCACTTCTCAGGCGAGATGGAGCCTTCCGGACTGTGTGGGGTGGAACTGCCTGTCCAGCCAGCCAGTCAGGCAGAAGGTTGCCGCTGGAAATGTCAGGCCTATACGGTGGCGGCGTGTGAGGACTGCTAATGTCTCCGGGACAGGCGGGCCGCTGCTGGTGGGAGGAGACGGGAGTCTTCTGGCACGTCGTTCTTCCGGCGGCCGACAGAACGCATCCGGCGTCAACCCCCCTTCGAAAAATGCTGAACGGCATTCTTGTCAAAATGACAACGCTTTCCCGACATGTACAAAAATCATGGACGATGATTACATCACCCCGTAACAAGGCAAACTTGTGCTCTGTGCTCCACCTGGTGGCACCAGACGCATGCACGAGTGCCGGATCCGGGTCCACATGCGTGCCTCTCTCTCTCTCTGGCAGACGCTGCCTTGTGGTGATGAAAGCGAAGAGGGCGCCAAGGTGACAGAGTCAAAGAGAGTCAAGAGGGCTGGTGTGGAGCTAAGAGCCGCCCACACCACCCCCCCTCCTCCCCTGCCATGCCACGGGCTCACTGGGGGGCGCTCGGACTCCCTGACGTGTGCGCCAGAGCCAAGGAGCCTGCCGGGGCTCCAGGCCCACTCTTTTCCCAGGAGTTCCGGAGCGTGGTGCCTCAGCTCTGCCGCTGTGCAGCGCAGCGCAGCCACTCCTCGCTCCCCAGAGCTCGCCAGGGCACTGACGCGCTCGACCTTCCTCCAGGGCACCCGGCAGACAGCGCCGCAGCACAGACTGCTTTAAATGCCAGCTGTATGGAGCCCTACACATGTGTACACTAAACATCCGCGAAGGACAGAGGGACACTGCCAAGGAAATGGTCATGTGATTTACTGAACAACACATAGGGATTACCATAATAAGGTACCACCTCAGAGGTATTACTGCATTGCCAGGCCGGGTCAAGTATTTTCATTCTTCGTATAAGGAAGATGATACATATGTTGGCTTGGCAATTTCATCAAAGTGACCTGTGCATACATAGGTTTCTATATGATTGTGTGTGTGTGTGTGTGTGTGTGTGTGTGTATGAGTGAGAGAGAGAGAGAGACTGAGTGAGTAAGTTCGAGAGAGAAAGAGAGAGAGAGAGAGAGAGAGAGAGAGAGAGAGAGAGAGAGAGAGAGAGAGAGAGAATGTGATGATCATGACGGGAATGTTACTAATCAGCAGAGTGGCCAGTGAAAGCCCGAGCTGCTCCTTAATCCCCCACATGCAGAGAGGGCATCCGGTGAACAATACCAGCGGGACACTGCTTCAGTCAGGAATGCCCAGGACTTAAAGACCCACTCCTCAGGCATGCTGATCTAAGCTCAGGTCATACTGTATGCAGTGGGTGAGGGTGTGCACAGAGAGATAGATAGAGAGAGAGAGAGAGAGAAGGAGGGATGAAGAGAGAGCAAAAGACAGAAAGAGAGAGCAATTCTGATGAAAGAGTGTGTGTGTGTGTGTGTTCGTGTGTGAGACAGGAGGCATCAACAGACAGGAACGCATGGGAGCACCCTGCAGTTGTATCCTGTTGTGCTACAGACACAATTGAGCCATTTACATGACAATGCAACATAAAGGCATGACCTATTTCTCACCACCAGGGGTGATCTGTACAGTGTGAACCTCACAACGGAAAAAAAGAGCCCACTGGAGCCCTGCCAACCCCACTTAGCATGTGCACTCCCTTTAAAACGGAGCGAGGGAGAGAGAGGGTGATAGAGAGAGAGAGGGTGAGAGAGAGCGTGAAAGAGAGACAGATAGAAAGCTAGAGAGAGAGAGTGAAAGAGAGAGAACACACGCAAGAGAGAGCATATGCATGTCCATATCATGCCCCCACTGCTCCTACCTTTAGCCAGGGGTGAGACACTCCTGTGGGACTCGTGGTGGCCAGCCTGCTGCTGCTGCTGCTGCTGGAACGTGGCTCTCGGTCTGACCAGGTTGCCCTCGCTGCCCGCCCTCATCAGCCTCTCGCCCACACTCAGCATCCGGGAGCGGCTGCCCGGTGGCTCCTTGCGGCCGGACGACTTGGAGGGCTTGGCCAGGCGCGACGGCTTGGACATCATCTTTGACTTTTTCCAGGGAAGGGTCGCGGAGAGAGCTGCTCCAGGATTGGCGATCTTTTAGGGCGCGGGAGGGCTGTCCGGGTCTGTCCTGCAGAGGTCACTCGTGGGGGATTGGGAGCGATAGGGCGGAAGGGAAAGTAAAAAGAAAGTGGGGCGTTCGGGTGGAGATGGGGGGTGGAGGTGGGGGGAGGTTAGAGGGAGAGGTCAGGTTAGCAGGTGACCCTAGAGTGGAATGTGGATTCTTCTGGGTGGCGGCACAGCGTTCCTGGTTAACATCCCGCTTTGGTAATTGCCGGCGTCTGATGAACGTCAAGACACCCCTCTGGAACACACAATATCTGCTCCTCTTCCTCTGGACGCTGGACGATAGCCGCTCGTGTCGGACGCGGAGGCCGGAGCTCGGACGCTGCGTCTTCAGCAGCCTCTCCCCCCCTGCCCTGGCGGCTGGACACTCCACATGTGCGACGGTTGAGGATGAGGGTGGCAAGGGTGATGATGAAGATGAGGATGAGGTGAGCTCTCACGGCTCCGCTCCCCCCCGGCTGACGGGTTCAGTGCTCCTGCGTCCCGATGCCTTCTGCTCTGCACTCTGGTAGCCTGTGGTCGTCTCTCTCTCTCTCTTCCACACCGAGCGCTCTGCTGTCTCAACTCTCTCTCACACACATGCACTCACACTCACACACAACACACATGGCAGTGTCCATCCCTCTCTCTCTCTCACTCTCTCTCTCACTCACTCCCTCCCTTTCTCCCACCAACCACACGCTCTGTCCACCACTGTCCAGCTCTCCTTAATCACTTCACGCGCTTTATGAAGAAAACGATCCCTTTAATGATCCCCGAGCCTGCCAAAAACTGATCCCTAATCTAGCCGCGGCCGATGCCGATGCCGGTCAAGCACAAGCCAGCCGCTAGCGCGGAGCGTAATCTCTGAGTGGAGGGAAGTCTGTGCTCGGTTTTAACGAGACGCACGGCACAGATGATTACTGTTTGACAGTTGCTTTGCTGTGGCTCTGCTGTGTGCATGCACTCCAGCAGCTCTGGCTAAGCCCTGCACACGGCGAAGAGAGAGAGAGTGAGAGAGTGAGAGAGAGAGAGAGAAAGAGAGAGGGAGAGACAGAGAGCAAGAGGGATGAAGAAAGAGAGAGAGGGAAATAGAGGGAGGGAGATAGAGAGAGAGTGAGAGGGAGGGAGGGAGAGACAGAGAGCAAGAGGGATGAAGAGAGGGAGAGAGAGAGAGAGAGAGAGAGAGAGAGACAGAGATAGGGAGGGGAAAAAAGAGACAGAAAAGGGAAAAGGAAGATTTACTCTCCGGTGCCCTTTCCTGATAGGCTGCCTCAGGAGCCCTTCCTCCCACCCCCCCCACCTCCCCCCACTGATTCCAGCTCACAGAGGAGCCACGTAGAGTTCAGCTGAGCAGCAGAACGTCTCAGGTAGAACCGCACGCACCGCACCGCAGGTGGCCATCCGAGTGCACACACCAAACACTTGTCTCTCTAATGGCGAACAAATAGCCAGGGCACACACACACACACACACACACACAAAATGCGCCAGTGCTCCAGGGTGAAGAGTTTAGGGTTGCCAGATGCTTAGGGGGGTCTGGAATTAAGTTCAACTCAACTCAACAGCGGATGGAACATATGTTGAAGCTATTGCAAGGAGCACATACTGGAGCATTGACAGTATTCACATCTGCAATCACGAGGATTTACAAGAGCAATTTTGCTTTAAAATAATATTTTGATTTTACGAGCACAAAGAGTCTTCAGTATTTGACACAGATGCATGCTGTGCATTTTAGGAAATGTGAAAAGCAAGGCATTCTATTTTGGAGGAAGAATGTGCGCTGATTTGGAGTGACGTAAGGTTGTCTAAATCATATTGCAATGATGAAGAGAACTGCAAATGTAAAATGACAGGAAAGAACGTTCTTTATTGGGGGGGTGGGCGAGGGATATAGCCACTGCAGAGTTTTGCTGTGATGCCTTCTTGCAGGACAGCACTTTATTAATGAGTCATTTTTGGAGGCAGTTTTCTCATCGTCACATGACATTTGAATGGCATGGCATAATCCCCCCTCAGGGAGGTGAAGCTCTTCAGCAGTTAAAAAAAAATACTTTTGGAGTGCCGTAACAGAAAATTACGTGTGACAACACGCAGACAATCAGTACCCTGATGGTCCCAAATTACAAACATGCATATCATTTTTCAAACATGTTTCTGTATTTTTTCATAATGCTTGTCCCCAGTTTTCCTTTAGGTGTGAATGAGGTATGACCATGGCTGTGAAAGGCATGCCATGCATGCCCAAAGTATGCTCCTCTCACATTCTTTTACAGAGAATGTTAGAAAATTGTTCAACGGGGGGTGCTGTGGCACAATTTGGGTCCATGTGCCCATGGGGACTCAGGTTGTCAAGTCCGACCCAGGTCATTTCCCAATCCAAACAATTCCAATCTCTCTCTCCCACTTGGTTCCTGTCACTCACTTCACTATCCCTTCAAACTAAAGGTGTAAAAGACAAAAAAGCCGACATCAAGAGAAATGATGCTGTGTCATTGTTGGTGGGTGGGGGGGGGGGGGGGGGGGGGGGGCAGGTAATAATGCAGTAGTAGCAACACCAGCGAAAATCACAGAGGGGGCTGGGGGGGGGGGGGTTCTTATAAACATGGTATTTTTTGAAGCACAGCACTGATCCACAAATCACATGCATATTAAAGGAGGACTTTTCAACATCCACCTACACTGTTTGTGGCATACAACATGAGAGGATTAATCAAAAAGGAAAAATATTTAAGCATTTACTTGTTAGCATCCAAAAGCTCAAGGAGTCGTGTGGGCTTATCAAACATTTAAAACGGCAAACACTCCTGCTTCATCTCAACTAACTACAGATGTGCTAAATCAGAGAGCCCAGCAGCTTATCAGAAAACATACTTCACTGTACCGTGCACATTGTATCACTCTCCTGACACACAATATGATCAGTTACACTATAGGCACTAGGTCAGTTTCACAGGCATTCCATTCCCTGCTTACAAAAATAACTATGGTCACTCAGAAGTCTTCTTTTCATACATCCATCTATCTATAAATGACAGGAACGTATGTCTGTCTGTCTATTTGTTTGTCTGTTATTCGCATATTTCTCAAACCATATGTCCCATTGATTTCAAAGGTGGCTGATGTCTTGCTAAGGGCAAACTTTCCAATGCCTCCGTTTATAAGTACAGACCCAATTCTCGATGTCAGGTTCCTACGTCACAGTCCTCCGCCATATTGGAATTGGGGAAAGAACATCGTCTCCGCCATAGGAACCCATTCAATTTAGCGTCAAAAGGTAGTAGTCAAACTTTTAATTAACGTGTCATTTTTTAACTTTGAGTCATTATCTGGAGAGACTAAGGCCTGATATATACACAAATCGATGTCAGGTTCATGGCCGCAGCCAAATTGAAATGGGGGAAACAAAACATCTCCGCCATGCAGCGCCATAGGAACCCATTCATTTTTTAGTGAAGATCCACCGGTCTTCACGTACCTCGTACGGGCATCTCGTATAATTCAAACCTACCTAATTCGATTTGTGTATATATCAGGCCTTAGTCTCTCCAGCTAATGACTCAAATTATAAAAATGACACGTTAATTAAAAGTTTGACTACTACCTTTTGACGCTAAATTGCATGGACTCCTATGGCGGAGACGATGTTCTTTCCCCAATTCCAATATGGCGGAGGACTGTGACGTAGGAACCTGACATCGAGAATTTGTTCTACCGTAGAAGTTTGGTACGATTCCGGGCATTATTAGCGGGATAATTTACGAGATTCACCGTTGGTTCCATTAGCGCCTGCACTGAGCTATTCAGTTGATACTGTACCATTAACTTTAAACAATGTTTGACGAAGACAAAAAAGCGTCTGGGGAGTGTTTGGCTCGAGGTCATGGTGCAAAGGACTCGAGGGTGAAATTACTCCGAACCATCCCTTTAAGGTCAAAAAACTGTTAAGGGTGCCTTTAAACTGAGTCAGACCAGCTTAACTGTAACTTAATGTTACTTTTAATCCTTTCCTGCATAGTAAATTAAAAATGAAAAGTGCATCGTGGGATGTGGGGGATGGATTTGTTTGGATAGATTAATCAGCTCTTGCCCCAAAGACCACATTAAAGTCCGCAGAAGCTGCCAGAAACCCACCCTCTGACTCTCCATATTCTGTGCTGCTTCATGCTAGACATGACAGTCTTTCAGTTTCACTGAGTCTCCCAAACCTCTCTAGCAGTAGGCGTGGGCTTACTTGGTTAAGTGATAATGCATCCCAGAATCCCAGTTCTGATGCTTATCCTGACTGGCTGAGCTCATCATGCTTGCCGCTCCACTTTGTTGCTATTTGTTTATCATAGATGAATGAATTAAAAAAAAAAAAAAAAAAAAAACAAGATAAATAAACAAAAAAAAACATACATTCATAGATACACACACACATACATGAACATTAAATGTATTCTATCCTTCCTTGCAGTTGCAGCCTGTTCCTCAGTAAGCCGTAGTTTCCACACGGTAATAATTTCTCTAATTGCATACTTGTTGTGAACAGACCCAATGTCTACTTTCGCTTCACTTCTGTGAGGAGGGGAAGGAAGCAAAATTACATCACCAAGGCAACAGACCAAAAGCGCTCTGAGGTACTCACAGTCTGAAGACTGGCTAATGGCTTAGACAGTCTTCAGAAAGTGAGTACATCTTACAGCTTGACCTGCCTGAATAGAACATTCTGAGGAACCCCCCCTACTCCACCCCACCCAAAACCACACACACTCTCTGACAATTTTCAACAAGCAGCATTTTTCTGTGGGAGAGACGATGAAGGTCTCTGTCATCAGTCTTCCCATCCTCCCCTGTGAGCTATCGCTCAGAGGCCCGTCACAACGGATGGCAAACTATAAGCGCACACGTCCCACAAGGGAGTTGTGTGAGAAAGACAAAGGACTGTTCAGAAACTCTGCTGTGCTCTCTAAAGGGGTTACAACATGTGGTTTCACTGGAGTCCCAGCCATCAGTAAACATGGGTGGGAAAATGTTTACGCTCTGATGATGTATTTATGGGCCTCTCTCTGAAGAGTGTGAGGCAGATCTCTCTAATTGAACTGAATGGACTGTTTGTGCAAAGCCTAGTTCACAACAATGTTAAGCTCCTTCATGATTTAAAGGAGCGAAGAGGAGAAGCCATTCACCAACATAACAATGAACTCTGTGCCACACCAGACCAACACACTACATCTGAACATCAACGCTACCGCCAAATGTGAGGCAGACAACTGTATGGCTGGCTTTAAAGACCTAGCTTTGTAGATTACTGGAATCGCAGTGAAGGAAATCAAGCGAATGCACCTCATGAGACAGTATCCACAACCCCAGGGAGTCTTTTAGCTCACATGTTTCAACTTCAAAGGATCTTAAGCGTCACTGTCTCCTGCAGTTATGAGCTAATGCTACAGGATGACACCTTAAGGAAAAGCAGTTTGTTATCAACATGTACATGTAGATATGCTCCCGCGTCTGTGTACTGCACATACTGTGCGTGAATAGAATGGCGTCATCAACGCACCTGTGGATTTCGTGTGCTTCCCAATGATTGGGACCCCACGTCAATCGATGGACGCCTTCTCGACGCGCATACATGTGCACGGAGGAGCAAGAGGCAAGATGTATGAAAACAAGTCTGGTGCTAAAATAGTTAACTTCTTAGACAAGTCTCACTGATGGTTCTGCTCACATGTATTTCAGGAAAGCATAATTATTACCCTCAGGATCTCAGCTTATGTATATAGCTCTCTCTCTCTCTCACACACACACACACACACACACACAGTCACACACACACACACACACACACACACTCCTGTACATGCAAATACATACACACTATGACTCAAAGACACTGTCCACCAATTGGTGTTTCTGCTTTGGACATAACTGTGCACTCAAAGCAACTTATCAAGCAATTCTCCACAAACGCAGCCTGGAGCCTTTTGAATGGGGCACTCTCACACGAGACAGGCAACCTTCTTGTTCGACTTGGGAGGGCTCTGTGAACTGCAGAGGACCACGATGGAAGACACAAATTAAGTCTGCCATCCCAGAAAAACTGGGTTATTACCTTGTCTTGCTTACGCCCGTGGCATGCTTTTGTGTCAGTCATCGCGGCTTAGTGTGTACGGCTGTATTCGCCGGGCCTCTGTGTGTCTAAAAATATCCCACCAGCACACGTTCCAGGCAGTTTCTGCTGTCATGCCCCTCTGAAGCTCAGGAGTAAAATGGGTTTAATAGGGAGGTGGTTATTTTCAGGCCTTGGTTTGCCCTCCTGCCTTATGCCCTGTGTCCAGACAGGGTCTCTCTCTCTCTCTCTCTCTCTCTCTCTCTCTCTGTCTCTGTCTCTGGCGCACAGTACTCTCCTCACGGGGTGCAGTAGTCAGTGGGCCGGGGCGCTGGGGAGAACAGGGCCCAACAGAGGAGAGGTGAGCTGACAGGGCACACCTAAAGTCAAGTGCAGGAGGGTAACGTCACCGTCACCATGCATGACTTATCTCCTGCAAACATCTTCACTTTTGTCCCTCCAGACCTTCATTTTCATTGATGACTATGGGTCTTGTGTGTCTCTACAGCTTCTTAGACTGACTAGTGACTAGTCCTTACAAATCGCATTTTGCATCCATTGACAGTATTCTGTGCTGCATTCTGTAATCAATTTGTATGGACTTTCTCCTTACAAGATGGTGGCAACTAGAATAACAGCAAGGAAGTGCACTGACTCCACAAACAGTCCTTTTTAATACACTTTCTTTACATTGACAAAAGTGAACATATTTGGTTTATCTGCAGGGACCCACTCCATAGATGTGTAATGATATTTTGAGCTATGAGTATTGTCATATACGGTATTTCTCCTTCAAAAATCAGGTTCTACCAAAAGAATAGGTTTGACTCCCTAGATCAATGAGTCCAACTGTTCAAAGCAAAACAGTCTGAGGCCCAGTCTCGTGAATCAGGTTTGCTGCCATTTAAGTAACTGGCTCTGAATAAAACTAGTGTCTAATTGAAGAGCTTGGCCCTGTACTCCATCAATGTTCTAATAGAGCTGTGGATCATGAGTATTTTAACCAGCACGACTAATAAAAATGATTTATTTCTGCTCATTAGTGTGGGTAATTCAAAAAGAACACATTTCCTCTCTCTGTTTTTAAGGCAACGACATTTCCTCCATGGACTGCGATTCCCAGGAAGGTTCTTTTATCCTCCTGGAAACTCACAGTAATACATTGTACCTTGTCTCAGCCAGTTATCAGGAAATGAGATTTTGTGTCGTTAATTTGGTTTGCCTTGGGATCCACGTGCACATACGCACACACACAACCACACAAGCACGCTCTCTCTCTCACACACACGCACGCACGCACGCACGCACACACACACGTCCGTGTTTTATGAGAGTGTTTGTGAGTACCTCACACTAGATAGGAGATGAGCGAGCTTATGGTTTATTGATTTTAACCCACGCTCAATGCAGCCACAGAGACAGATAGCCCTGTCTAGAGGAAGTTGGGGTTCACCATCAGTGTGAAATGAGTGGACTGAGACAGGGCCAGCAGAGAAGCATTTAGAATCATAGCAGCCCTTCCAGTCTTTCTTCTCCATTAGCCATGGTAATAAAAATGTCAGCCTACTTACCTACCATGGAGATAAAATACCGTATTCATTATCTCCTCTGGGCAGCCATGCAATACTGATGTGTCATGGTCAAAAATAGGCCATGTGTGTGTGTGTGTGTGTGTGTGTGTGTGTGTGTGTGTGTGTGTGTGTGTGTGTGTGTGTGTGCGTGCCCAGGTGTGTCTTACTCTGCTGAGGTATGGACTGACATTTTCTGTGGATGGTGTCCAATTAGTAGGCCTTTTTACTATATAAGATACAATTATTACAATGGGAGTTTGAGCATGTGATGATAGATCCTCACAAAAAGTAACATGACACTAAATATAGCAAAATTAAAAGTAACAAGAAGAATGAACACTACATTCTCTTCATACTTTCTGCTAAAATGCTTGCAGGTAGAACATTTACGTCCTTTCCCTGTCGTAAAATGCAAAAGGGAAAACAAGCAGGGACATAGGGTCTATGTTCCCAGACTTTTTATGGTAGACCCCCCTTTGGCAGTGAGCCTTTCCATAGACCAACCACCATAATCACAGTGTACAGATTGAAACCTTCTCATAATGCAACTTCACTTTTGATAAAACATTTCCATCAGCTGTGGTATACTGTAGCTATTCTATTATGGTTCTATTACACACCTGATTATCTAATAAATCAGGTAAACTATTTTTATATTATTTGAGCAGAGCTTTGGGGATCAATAAAGTATCTATCTATCTATCTATCAGGTGAACAATCATTGAATGAATACTTAGGCTATGGAGTACTGCCATACACAATTTGATCTGTAGTTTGTTTTGTTAGGTTTCTCTCTCTGTTATTTTATTTTGTTCTTACTCCATGTCCCCTTGGGGGGCCCTAAACTTCCAGAATCACTAGAAGAGACTAAATTATTATATGACAAATCAGTTTTAATTATCTCCATTTCCTTTGTTTTGTTATTTGTCCAATACTATAGTGCATGACCAACGTGGACCAGCATATTGCATGAGTCATATTTTCTCAGCCGGGTTGC
Source organism: Sardina pilchardus (assembly GCF_963854185.1). Classification (NCBI taxonomy): domain Eukaryota; kingdom Metazoa; phylum Chordata; class Actinopteri; order Clupeiformes; family Clupeidae; genus Sardina; species Sardina pilchardus. Next base: position 36,148,724 of record NC_084995.1, on the reverse strand, counting down.
TGAGTTGACTTGACAGAGAGCCGGAATGTGTCACTCACTCTGAGAGGCGGTATAGAGTTAAGCAGAGGTACCGAAGGGCCGCCTGTTCTCTCATGATGAGTCAAGCTAAGAGTCATCCACAACTTCCGGCTGACCTTAGGGACAGAGGCATTATGGTATGGGACGGAAGTAAGAGAGATATTTTAGGGACGGGTCAGCCATGACCCACCACAAAGCAAGGTTAATCAGATGAAGGTCAAAAAAGAAAACAGACGCAAAATCTCACAACACAAACTATTTTCAATCTGGGATGCCGACGTGTGCTGCTGTGCAACCCAAACCAAATCAGAAACTTTAAAGGCGTTGGGTGTGTACCTTGTACGATCACCCTTCTTCACAACAAGAAGGAAAGCTCTGCATGAACGCCAGTAGTGTGATGTTCCAGCAGAGTGCATTACCCTGGTTCAAATTATGTGTGGACATAAATATCGGTATCTGGAGCCACCCAAGTCCCATAGGGCCAAGCCCATGAATCTCTATGGATGAACATCAGAGAGTTTTAAGAGAGCTGGGCGTGTGGGAGGGGACATCAAAGGAGGAAATTAGAGAGTGACCCAGTATTGGAATTCGATTAAAAATGAATTCAAGAAGGTATTCTGTTCTCAACTTAGAAAAAAAACCCATAAAGGACCTTAGTCTTCATTAATATGAGGATGAGGATCAGGTGATGCTTTGAGTAATTTAGGATAATGAATGCCAAGACAGAAAATATTACAATATTTCAAAGGAACGTAAAATGATCAATTCAAATAAATTAATTATGAGGTCTATAGTCATTAATTGTGTGCATGAGACTGGGTTAAGCATAATTTGCCTTGTGTTATATTGGTGAATGACTGAATGACTGAATGAATGAATGAATGAAAGACTGAACTATGTGTCAGAAAAATAGCCTTCTAATTCTTTGCTATTGCTCATGTTCATTCCACTTCAATGAAGTTGTTTCAACTGCCCTACTGATGTTGGCTACTCATGCACAGCTTGCAACCTTTGATCTCGAGAAGATCCACTGCAGCACCTTAACAGGACAATGAGATCCACAAAAGTCAATGCCATGGTGTGTGTTGGAACCCCCCCTCCCCAAAAAAACCTGTCATACTTCATGAGAAATGTCTATGTTGAAGGTCAAGGTCATTATGGGGGAAAAAAACTAACAAAAACCAGAAATATCTATATAGTGACAGAAGACTTCAGAAGCAAGCACATTAAAGCATAGAAGCATACCTCTAAAGCAGGTACAACCATGTAGGCCTATACTCCACTGAAAAGGGTTTCTGTTGAACGATGAGGAATGCTCCAGCTATGCACCTCTTGGCAATCACTGTTTTCATAAGCAGTTACTGGCAGAAAACAAAGGATTCTCTTTGTACTTAAAAGCCATTAGTTAGGGTACAGCTCACCTTCCGCCAGCTTCTTGGCACTGTGATATTTTTTAAAGCATAGAATTACAAACTTTAAGGGTCATTGCACACAACTGCAAATAAGCATAAAAACGTACGATATAGGCCTAAGTAAACAAACTGCAGTTTGTTTGCCCATGGGTCTTCTAATACAACGTTTCCACCCAAAAATTCTTAACATTTGAAATAACATCCAACTTGGGGAAGGGCCAAGCAACTCTGTCCTACAGTAATACTGTCCTTCTCTGGTGACAGTTTCAGATTCACCATGGAATTGAACGTCTGGAAGCTTACAGGGAGATTGTGAAAACTAAAAATGAACCCATTAACTTCAATAAAAGGAACGTTTTAAAACGATGTGTACTGCTGCTTACCACAAAATTCCATTATCTCGGATATTCCCGCTCTCCGATATGGTTTTCAATCATTCTGAATATATCCTTCGACTGCATGCAAGCAGTAGGCCTTCTGGACACTAGGCTGCTGATGAGTAAACTATAGTCCAGTTGAAAACTTATGACGAATTCATGTTTGCCAATGAATTATTCCGTTCTTCTTATAGTCAGTCAGTTTCTGGCGGATTTCAGAAACCAGAGGGAGGGAGAGAGGGGATTGTTGTGGTGACCTACGGTTAAAATGCGTTTCACATGACTTCAGGTATGAGGTTTTTTTTTCTTCTTCTTGTAATGGGGGGTCTAGGAGTATTAGCAGGACCAAGATCTTTCCAACAAATCGAATCGATGGCAATGTTCAGTGTTGTCATGCTTAACATTAGAATTACAATAAGCGATATGCACAAGGTTTACGCATAACAATTCCTTAATACGGTATGTTTCCCCCCCTCTCAACTTGTGTAAATTAAAGAGGAGAATGAGAGCCCAATCCGTTAGTGCCCTCTAGAGGTCAAATACAAAACACCCAACATCTCTTGAATTCAAGTCACACATTGTAGGCTACTCAAAATAAATGGCCAATGTCAAAAGCATTTTCGACAAGCATGAGAAAAAAGTAGCACTTCTGTGTCTTCTAAATCGACCTGATTTAACCCCGCATTTTTTTGTAGCCGTAAACAAAACATATGCATGCCAGATTAAACCTCTTAGTGTCAGATGCTGCCAAACCCTGACTAATTAATTTTTGTTTTGTTATGTATTTGCATATGGGATCATCAGCTTATCTCCCTATGGGAGGCCATTTGTCCATGACATAGAGTTGTGGCTCCTCCTGTTATGTTATTATGTCTTTGCGTCTGCTTTTTTTTTTTTTTTTTTTTTTAACCAATCTGGCTCACCACAGATATCCAGTCAGATCCCATGGGGTTAATTTGAAGTGTGTCCCCTCTGTTCCAACTGGCTGGCTGTATCCTGTTGCATGTAGTGACTGGGTCAAGTGGAAAGCCTAATCTATGATTGTTACTCACCACTTTTCCCCTAATGAGCTTTTACTTGTTTTCTGATTTGGTCAGGTCCTGTGTTTCCCTGCATCAATAATATTCAATAAAACACCAAATGAGACATTTAAACCTTTAATTCAGTGTTTAATTGTATTACATGGTTAACAGACATATTTATCGAAGATTTGTCAGATCAGAACTTATTTGTCATCCTTCCAATATGGTTTGAGATTGTGAAGGGGTAATTCCGACAAATATTGGCTGCATGCCCATTTCTGACAGCCTTGATTAAAAACACCCTGACAGCTTGCTGACCTCATTTCTACTTTCATAAAGGCTTTGCAATGATGGGCAATATTACCCTACGAGAAAAGAGCCTGCTCACCTGTTTAGATATATAACATTTTCAGCCAGCTCTGAATAAGGATTTTGGTAACTAGAAAAAGAATGAATTATTAATAATTATGCACAATTTTCCAATAACGCGATCTAAATGCATATTTCACCGCTTTTTTTTTTTTTTTTAAATCTCAAAGTCAAACATGATACATTTGAATTTGTTACATTGAAATCAAAAACACTGTGGCCCTTTTTAAAGTTTTGAACTACACTTATGTTCATCAATAGGGGGCAGCAGATGGTTTGGTTAACAACTGAGATTAACCATGACACTTTTTTGGACTCAGCTGTCTGCTGTTCAGCTTAATGCTGTGGCAGTATAGGTGACAAAAGAAAAAATAATACTGGAATCTGTGCTTTGATGTACTGGAGAAAAATGATTGGAAAATGAAACATCCTCACTGAATACAACAATTAACTAGTTGCTTGAGTGATGCTGCATTGTGTCAAGAGGTTGATTCATGATATGGTATACATGATTGATATTTTTACATCTGTGCTTCAGACCATGTATCATATTCGTATAATGCAAAAATGGGTAAATGTCATTACAGTCCTGTGCACAAATGCCTCTGAAGACTAGCGCCCACCAGACACGTACACTGCGCGCCGTGACAACAAACAAATTAGAACTCCATTGTTTTCAATGGAGCAAAGCCCACTGGAAACGTCTGCCGCGCAGCAGCCGCACAGAGATAGAAAACTATTCTAAAACCCTGCGCGTCAAGCCCAGACCGCAGAATGCCATGTCTGGTGGGCGCCGGCCTTGAGACTGAGTAGAGCTGTTTTAATATGTATATTTGTATGTATTGATGTGTTGTATGTGCTGTTAAGGCATTTCATCAATAAGCTATGAGGTAGTCAATTTGACTGTTGGTCAATTGGATGTCTGAGGGCCCTGAATATCATATGGTTTCCTTTTACCAACATGACATGTAATGGAATCACTTACAGACGTTGATTGATATTGCATGGTTTCTTAAGTAGCACTGCGTTCCAATTAGATTTTGTGTGGCAACCTTCCCCCAGACCTACAGCACTGGCTGTCAGTGGGGCCCCCAGGCATCCCGAGTCCACTGGCCTGTCCTGATTTAATAAAGGCAATTTCTCCTTTGTCAGCTGGTGGGCAGTGTCTTGGGGAATTTCAGTCTGAGTCGACCGCTGAAGGTATTCAAGCACCTCGTGACTCAAGACTCTACAGGTTATAAAATACTTTACACATAGAGTATCTGTAAGGACAATTATTATCTGGAATATTTTATCAGAAATAAAATTTGACATAGCCTACATTTGTTTATCATGACATTTTTCTTTTAAAAGTTAGCATAATACACTAACATTTATCATAGCCGGTTACACTAACCATTTATGTCTTTTGTCAGAGACACAGCTTTGTATTATCTGTGTAAAATCAAACAAGCTGAAAGTGCACACTGGCTGCCATCCACAACTGCTCATGAATAGCAAATCCAGAGCTCTTCCTCGTGAAGTGTGACATTGTTCTTGGCTGCAGATGGCCCATTGTTTTCCTGCGGTGGGGCTTGTATGACATCAGTCTGACAAGTTGCCCCCCAAATCCAACGCACAACTGAGACCATCCATTCCAAAACGAAGAGAGGAGCAAGATGTGAGAGTGGGAGAGCTCAGTGAAATATATTGGCATAGCTAAAAAAATGTTTAATTAACTAAGGGGTTTCTTGTTGGTATTTATGATTTTCTACAAGCTGGAGGCGGGAGCATTCAAAGAGATCGTCAGTGACCGTTGAACTAGTAGAGACCCCATACCCCCACCCATCTCTTTAAGACAGCCCCCCCCCCCCATTGATGGGAGGGGTATTGATCCTTCCATTCCATTTCAAAACCAGACATTGTTGTGTTTATCTGTGAAAAGGAAACATGACAGCTACAGCCAAAACAAAAACACAAATGCAGGCAAGAAAATGAAAGCACAAACTTATTCTGTGGAGGTAGACTAAGCAGTTATTTAGTTGACTAATTAAAGAGCCATATTGCCTTGCCCTCAGGGCAGACTCGTACAGTACAAGCAACGCTGTCTGAGAGGGGGAGGGGACATACCTAGGGTCTGCTGTTGTGACTAACAATGTCTGGGGCTATCAGCAGGAGTATATTTCATATTTAGGGATTAAGAGGAGACTATTTAGTCTCAGTGAGATTTAAAGAGAAAATAGCCTGCAGGCTTATTAGTCCTATTACTCTGTTTTACTGTTTTCACTAAGTAAGGAGACTCATCAGTGGCATCAAATGTCAGAGTGATTTTAAACTTCTTGGATAAACACTAGGCTATTAATTGTTCAGATGTAGCCTACACCCAACCCATAGGAAAGTTAACTTAGAAAAAAAAAAAAAAGTTTTGACACATTTTGACACCCTCTCCCTCCCCCGGCCTAGGCCTACACACAAATACACACACATACCCTCAGCCTATCATCTTTTTATGGGGGTATATTTGTCTCATAAAATCTGTAAATGCACATAGTCTACCATGATCTATAAATATTCCTTGACACACACGCATTTTGCCATCCACAAAAACAACATTCCTTATGTTACTTGTGATTTGTGTGCAGTGCATTGTACAAATAGATGCTTATTTGAAAATGTATCGGCGATGCTTAGCACTTTCTATGACGAGACATTCTTTTCGCACAGATTCGCTTCACACACAAATATAGTTCTCAATGCATCAAATGTAGAATCACTTCACATAGGCCTACAGAAAGGCATGATTTACAAATGATGTGCAAACACATCCAAAGCATAATGCATTTTTAAAATATAGACATATTTTTATGTCTCCTATAGGCCACCATCTCCTGTTTTAGGCCACTGACAATCAATGTCAACTTGTTAAACCGCACCCTCTGCAACCTCTCCTGCCTGATTCATGTAGGCATGATCATGTTGTTGTTGATCAGGCACCACCACTGTCATGTCATCTGCAGATTTGATGATAGAGTCATGAGTGTAGATGTCACACAGCAGGGGTCTCAAAACGCAGCCTTGGGGGGCACTTGTGTTAATAGTCAAGCCTAATGTGTCAGATGTAAGAATCTGTTAGGCCTAATGTGTCAGATGTAATAATTAGGCTACCCTAAACTGAACTGAACACATTAATAGCAATAAACAAAATAAACACCACGGCATTGTGAGGAGAATTAATTACTTAGATACAAGGTCAGAGACATTTTGTAGATGCCCAAAACAGCTAGAACGGTAAAGCACGAGGCCTACTTCCTCGCTGCATAGAGTTGCTATAGCAACAGTTCGCCACAAGCCTCAGACAGGGTGGAATTCCATCTGACTGCAGTAGTATGAATTTCCCTCGTTTGCTTTTGGCAACATAGTAGCCTAACAGAGCTATTATTAACAACGACACCACAAAAATGAATGACAATTACTTCGAGGACGATGATCCCATTTTCAAGGAAATTGAAGACATTATAAAGTAATTTCAACAGCCGAAAACTGAGAGTTCACGTTAGGCTATTTCTCATGTAGCCTAGGCTTTGTCATAAGCTATAGAACTCTAATATTTCTTCTTTTTTTACAGAGATGGCGAAAGTTTAGAGGATCAGCAAAGAGTAGGTCGGTATAAGAGAGATATTTCTGTCCAAACTAATGCGTCTGAACTATTACCTCTTACAACGCTCAGAGAACAAAATGCAATCATCCAAACGGTAAGTCATTGTCTTTCTGGAAATAGTTATAAACAAAACTAGCAAGAGCTCTTTAGTCTACCCCAGTTAACCAATTTAGTCTACCCCAGTCGCAGAATGTGTGTGTGTGCGCGCGCGCGCTTCTGAATGAGGAAAATCGATGAAGCATATCACATTTGTAGGCTCCTACAGCATCCATGAATTCAACTCCAAATCCCAGAATTCTTTGCGAACAAATCTGTTCCCTCCATCCAGCTAGTTGAATTTTGTGTCATGCAACATTAATGCCCTTTGCTATGATGAACTGCCCTAGCCTGCTTGTGGTTGTTGGTAACAGTGTTAATACTAACTAAAGGCCACTAAAAAGGTTGTGACCTGTGTTACAAAATGTTATAGATCTGCTCTATTGCAGCAGATGTAACATAGCCAGGGTACTTGCTCTGCATACATTTAGTCTAATTGGCCTACATTAGCACTCAGTTTCCATGAAATTTCAAATGAAATTCATTGGCACATTGCATAGCCTATTGATAATGACACAAGTTTCTCTCAAGCATTCAAAAACAATAGGTGGTGCCAGAGATATTCTTCTGGTAGATTCCTAGATGTTTTCTTGTCAAGTCACTCCTGCTGCAGTCATTTCCAGCTATTAGTTCAGAATTCCTCCTGCTATAGACCACATAGCCAGCTCCCTCGCTGCCTGAGAAGCCTGCTGAGAGGGCATGCGGTGGCTTTGTGGCAGCAAACAGGCTTCTGCAGAAGAGTTCCTGACTCCTGCAGCCTGTAGAGTCTTAACAAATTGATTAGCTGGCTTGTAACCATGCTGGTTGCTCTGTTTAGAATTTTAGGAAATGATCTCTCTAGGCTTCAAAGAAGTGGGCTATGAAGAATTCTTATTTTAGACATTGGTTGGGAGAAGCTGAGGCCTCGGGATGTTGCTTTCTTTCTCATGCATCAGTATGGGAAGGTTGGCTTGCCAGTGGATTTTGCATCAGGAGATAGGTCCATGATTACGGCAGAGGATTCAGTTATTTTAACTTTCTAATGCTAAGATATCTCTCCACTCTTTGTACATCTGAGGACATGGAAATACTGAGGAAAGACGTGGCAGTGAAATTGAAGTGCATTGAGGCCAAATTTGATACTCAGATACAGAGGGAAGCTATCGACTTATATGTATCAGTCCAGAAGAGGGGCAGAAATATGGAGGAGATGCACAAAGAGGTAAAATATTATATATATATATATATATATATATATATATATATATATATATATATATATACAGTATATATATACTGTATATACTGTATATATATATATATATATATATATATATACACACACACACACACACACACACACACACATATACATATATATTTAAATACGTCAAACACTTTAATGTTTAGCTTTTCTATACAACTTCACTCTTGATTTGGCAGAGAATAGCAATGCTTCAACAAAGTTATCAACACCAGCTTGTTGATGCCATAAACGTAATAAAAGGCAACTACAAGGTAAGTCAATGTACAAAAAGCACAATGTTTGACATTTAATTTAATTGATTAAATGCCAGAGAATTGGCAATAAAAGATGAAAGAATTAAACATGCCCATGTCACTCCAATGTACTGCCATGTCATGACTCTTTCTCTTTTACATCAGAAATGCCACATGCAAAGAGGAAATTCAGTCCCAGGTGATCTAAATGATAATCGGATTGCGCAAGGGCTTTTGGCCAAAATTGAAGAGAAGAACTTGGAGATACTCACTTTAACGGAACAAGTGAAGGAATATGAGGAAAGGCTCAACAGCAAGGTATGATATCTGATAAATGGGAAGGGTGCCAATATGGTAAAAAGATTACCAAGGTTTTGAGGTGTATTCGTAGAGAAGAATGGTGCAGTATTTTCCTGTTCTCTCCAAAGGATCTATATAGACCGCTATATAGAATCTAAAAAAGAAATTGAAGAGAGACTAAGTGATAATTTTGCAAATAACGTTTATCCATATTTATTTGCAAAAGAACATTCCCAGCATGTCAAATGTTAAAGCTGAGGAAGTTAGTAGTGCTTCTGAACGCAAAATTGGAAAGATTTTAGTATTTCATCATCCATACAATGTAATATCATTAAAATATTCACAGAATAAATAGAAATCTCGGTACAAGGAACAGGATGGGAAAAAAAATTGGATGGCCATGATGTTTGGGGCTTCAGATAGCACAGCATTAAAAACCAGACCAGATTTTGTAATGAAGATTGTTGCATGAGGGAGAAGTTCCGAAGGAGAAGGAACTATTTTTAAACATTGTCCTGAAAAAAAAAGGTGATAATACTCCGGTGGTTGCACATCTGAACAGGCAAAATGAATGCTGAAGGTTTTGAAGCAACATAATTAAGCAACATTATGCCTCCATCCAAAATCGGCAGCCGATTATATTCAATATTCTGCAACTGCATGGTCCCATAGTGGAAGAGCCCAATGGGAAAATACTGGAAAGCATTTCATTTTCAAAACCCAGCAACTGATCTCTTCAGTCAGTTCCCAAATGTTGTAGCTTGTTGTTAAAATATGTAATACAAAGTGGTAAACATGTGCCAACTTCAAAATGAACATACTGTACGTATATTTAAAAAGCAAAACACAAAACAACAACATCATAAATGTCTGTTTCAACAAATGATATGTTGTCTTTGCACTATTCTCAATCAAATGTAGGTTACATGATGAGCAAAGAATTTTGTTACTTAACGGTATGTGCTGAGGTTGAGAGGCCTAGACAGTCTGGCCGAATGTAACCTCTGACTAGCCTCACATGATCCCATATTCAGTCTGATATTTGTTTAAAATGGGGCTGTTGGGGGCTCATTTACAGATCTGAATGACAGCCCCCCCCCCCCCCCCCCTTATTACAAAAAAGTTGTTCAGTTGTTCTTACTGACCAATCAGCCGCTCACCCTTTTTCGTTTTGGGGTGGGGTGGTGGAACATTAGCATTAATGAGTTCCGAGATGTCAAAAGGTGAGATGTTATGCTATTGTGGCCTATTTAATATGCTTTAGCAGCACCCCCCTCTCTTTCTCTCTTTCCCAGTCTTTCTTTTGGACACCCACCCCCCCCCCCCCCAGCCCCCTCTATCCTCCCTCTTCGTCTCCATGTGGCTCTCTTTACCTCTTATCCTGAGGGCAAGTCATCTCTCCGGCTGCCTGTTCAAACGCTGGCCGGCCCACAGAGTGTGCGTCTATGCGCAGATGGCGGAGGAAAGTTGAGCACAAAAAGGCTGCCACTCACTCTGTAACAGATGAGTGTGGCTGAGCCCAGGCAGGTCTTTGTTGATTGTGCTAATGAGAGTAGCCCTGTGCACAGGAGAGACGCATGGCTAATCACCTGTAGTTCTACACCCTTGGCAGATGGTGGAGCCAGAGGTAAAGAATGTGAGAGGGGCCCGGACACAGTGCAGTGTTATGAGTGTGTGTGTGTGTGTGTGTGTGTGTGTGTGTGTGTGTGTGTGTGTGTGTGTGTGTGTGTGTAGCTGCAGTCTGGATGGGGTGGTAAATTGAGCACGAGATGAGCGTTTTGGTGTGTGGCCAGTTCAAAACGTGGCCATGGGTGCACTGTTGCCGCAGAGTTGGATGGAGGAAGAGGGAGGATGAGAGCAAGTGCAAGACAGGAGGCAGTGAGGTGGAAGAGGAGGGGAGATGGAGCTGGGATTGTTTGTCTGTGCGTTCAGTGTTGTGTGGTGGTACTGTATACTGGGGACCATGAGGTGAGGGCTCTGTAAGGGTCGTCTGCTGCTGGTGGGACTGTCCTCACATGCCCACTCCAGTTGGGCTAAAGCTTGATGAGGTGGGGGTCGGGGTGGAGGTGGGGGTGGGGGGTGGAGGCGTCCTTTGGTGCATGACCATAAGCTGTAAACAACTGAATGGCATGGCCAAAGACATTCTGAAAACATTAATATTGTTTGTGTAAGGATGCTACTGGTTTATATATCCTTTTCAATGCTGAGTTCTTGTCTTTGGGGTTGTTGGCTCAAGGGCAGCAGCGCTAGAAGAAAGAAAAAAAGAACTTTGCATACTCCAAAAAGAAAAAGAAAAAAAATCAAAACAAAAAAATTAAAAAAGTTGGATTTCTTTATTTCATGGTCAGTCCTGCATGCAAAGTACTGTCTGCATTCATTATGAAAAGAAAAGAAAAGAACAAGTAACAAGTAAAAGACCCACACAGACACACACAGACACGCACACACACTAACCAAAAAAAAAAAAAAAAAAAAATCTTGAAAGCTTTGAAAGCTTTTGAACGCCTGCACAGATTTAAAGTGTGACAGGCATGCAAAAGCCCCCTTAATGTCCAGGGCATGAATGGTGGCTGCGGCACAAAGTGGAGGGCCCGGCGGCGTGGCTATCACAGGGACCTGATGGGCTCCATGCGGCTCCCAGTCGGCCGACTTCTGTGGGCTGACATGTGATGTGATCCTGGTGACACTGGCAGCTCTGCCACCGAGGGCAGCGCACAAAGGCAGCACACCCCCCCTCCCTCCCCGAAACCCGCCTCACTGCCAACCCCCTGGTGCTGCGGCCCGCAACCTCCCTCCCCCGTAGCCCACCCCCACCCCCACCCCCCTCCTCCGCGCTCCCTCCTCCCCAACCCCGTCCAGTCCTGCTTGGTTACGGCCTGTGCTCACTAGCGAGAACGCGGTGGCCCAGACCGTGGGTGGAGAGGCCCCAGCTGCCTGTGTGGACTTCCAGAATAAATTGACCTGAATGACAGGGGCACACAAACAGTATGATATGCATTATCCCTGTCAATAAAAATGTCCCCATGAATTATGGTCTTTGTATATAATGTACGGCCTTCTTTTTCCCCGGGGGCAAAAGAAAAGGGTGAAAAAAAGACTCTTTGGGCCAGGGTTTGCCTTTTTGTCCCCCCTCTTTTTATTATTCAGTGGGGAAATGGTAGGAGGCAGAAAGTTGTGCGATAGCTTTGTCTTGGAATAGTGCTCATATTTGCCACGCAGCTTGAGCAGCGTGCCTTTTGTTCTGGTGGGTTAAAGAAATGCTGAAAAAAAGGGACTTGTGTAATTTTTCAGAGCGATACAGAGGTGGCCGATGGCTCTGAAAGAGAGTGGCTGGCGGAGGAGAACAGAAGACTGGAAGATGAGAATGAAAAGCTGAAAGATGACATTGACTCTCTGCACATAGACCTGGAGCAGCTCGGAGATGAGCTCCAAGTCAAAGAAAACAACATTGACGATTTAGGTACATGTGATCTGTTATTACAGTTATTGGCATTTTTTAAATATTTTAAAACTACTTTTTGTATCACTTTATCACTCATTTTTGGTATTAACCATTTTGCTAATTATTTTGCCATTAGTTATCATTGTTGTTCTCAACCTACATTTATGTTGCAAAGTGGTTTTTGAATTTGAACTTTATCACTTTTTGTGTCATATGATAATTAGCCATAGTAATCTGATCACAGGAAAGATTTGGCTGAAATAAAATCCTCTCTGGCTTCACGGGCCACTTCAGAGTGAGGCAGCAGCACTGTTTGACAACACTTGTTGAGCCGCTCTAGCGTGTGGGAGTCCTCAAGAACTAAGCAAACACTAGACAGGTGTATTTTAGAGGGCCGCCGCTTTATCTCCTCCGAATGTTTGATGTTCATTCACAGCTTATGTAACTTAGGTAACCACGAAACTGCGATTTGTTCCATGAGATATCGTGATTCTGATCAAGCTCTATCCGAGTCCTCCTAATGTATGTAATTCAGAGATTAATGTATGATTAACTAGCCCAGCTAGGGGGCCTGGGGTTTATCCGAGACAGACAAATGAGACCGTGTTGTATTCTCTGCTGATTGGAAATTAAGTATAGTACGCCAGGACTGCGCATTGTCTGTCTGAATGGAACATCCCACTCTTTGATATGACTTGCATTGTAAACCCTCCAAAAGCCACCTGCTAAAAGGTTTTATATTGGCTGTGACAAAAGCTTTCGGACTCTTGTGTCTTTTATTTTTTTAAATAAGTGAGGTGCAAACACACTTGGCCCTTGAACTTAGTGGTCAGTGGTTCGTGGGTTTGGGCTCAGGGAGTGGTGGGTGGGCAATGTGATTGTGCTGAAGGCTGGAGAGCCAGGTCAGTGCCCAGTCAGGACCTCCGGCCACTCCGGGGCCTCAGAAGGGTCACGCTAACACCGCTTGGATGTCACGTTGAGATGCTAGCCAGTGTCCTCTCCTCCTCCACTGGTGCTCTGTTCACCCTGAGTGGCACTTGTGTCTTCCTGACCCTTTTCTGTCTTTGTCACAGCTGACGATTTAAAGCAGCTGACCATAAAAGCAGAGGAAGAAAGGAAGAATCTTCAAAAGGCAAGGCGAGAGACAATCTCTTCCTCCAGCACCACATATCCAAACCATCCATTCTGATAGCCATGTTTATTTGTCATGAACACGGCCCATGAAGCCAATCTGATTATATGTCAGTGATAACGTACACATAACGTACACATATCTGCATGTTATTGTAGGTGACCCTGGAAAACAGTCAGTTGAAAGCACAGCTTGAGACCGAGAGGGAGACTGGAAAGAAAAAGGTAAGGTTATAGCTGAGCCCACTAAAACACCTATCTGTGTACATAGGCTATGTTAAACCCAGTCAACAGACTGCCCTTGAGAGGGTCCTGTGTCTGTGGTGGCTTGTGCTCATGATGGAACCAAGACTGACCAGACTATGTCCACATGGTCACCCCAGATTATATGCATTAATATCTGTTTGGTTAACATACTGCAAAACGATCTGTTCTGCCTCATCAAATCATAAACTGGCTCTTGGAATCCTGCAGAGGGCTTAAATGTGACGCTTGGATCGGTGATGCCTGGGTTGGTGTGCTGTCAGCGGAGAGAGTCATGTGCAGCCATATTATTTCTTCTCATTTTTATTCCCCTGATTGCCCCAGAGCAATAAGAATGGTGTCATATTATTATCTTCCCCGCCCCACCACCACCACCACACACACACACACACACACACACACACACACACACACACACACACAGTAGGAGTTCCCGTAAGAGTGGTGTTTACACGGCTAAACACGGACGCATGTGTCAGGTTAAACAGTGAGCCGTGAGTGAAAGCATGCCAGCAGAGTGCTCAGTGGGAAAGAGCAACTGGTAGGTGCAGGCTTGGGCTGCTTAATAGCTTTATGGTTTGTTGTCAGGGCATTAACAGCCACGGCTCTCAAAGTTAATGACTGATATGCTTGTAGGTGTCGGGGAGCATTTGGTGAATGGGCCTAGAGGGGCGTTCTTTCATTGGTGTTTTATGTGGTGTCTTTTGATAGCGTGTAAACAGAATGTATGAATTTAGGTGTGTTTGTATTTGTGCGGGTGCCTGGGTGGCGGTATTAGAGACGACACAGCGAGGTGCTAGGAATGGACTCGTGCCAGAAGTCAAACAGAAGACTTGGAGTTCGGTGTGTTTTTGCGGCTCCCGGCTTGAGATTTTAAATTAACATGGCTCCTCCAGATTTCTGTGTTCATCAGCTGCTTTTAAATGTGAATTGTGACAAGCATGAATCCAATAAGCTGCTGAATTGCCTAAAAAACGAGTTAACCCCCAAAAAACTTGTGTTGAATTGTCAGATGAACTCCCTGTGGAACAATGTGTGTGACTTTCTCAACCTCTGATGATAAACTGAATTTACAAAGAGGGGGCAAAAAAAGAAGCAAAAAAGAAAATGAAAACACCACTGTGGACAGAGTCAAAGAGACTGTCACTGCCTCTAAACACTCCATCATTCAGTCTGACCAAACAGAACCCACAAGGTTAAAAGTCCTCCCTCGGCCTCGCAGGGGTGCTTGGAGGCTAGCAGCAAGGGTCCTCTTCTGCAGCCTCCACTCCCCTCCTTAATGAAGTGCACATATTAAATTACGCTCTTTAGCTGGAAAAAAAAAAGAGTCCCCTTTCACTTTCACACATGACTGATTAACGTCACTTGTCGCCGGCGTGGTGCTTCAGCCATTCTCTCGCCCAGCTCTATTTATTGGTAGTTAGAGTTAAACGAATCACGCACTGATGAGTTAACGTTGCGCCGGAGAGAGCTGCCCCCCTGTCAAGTTTTTTTTCGCTCTATATTATGACATCCTTGTAACGAATGTCAGTGATTAAAAAAAAAGAAAAAAAAAGAAGGATTTCTTCTCTGACAATGTTCTATTTGACCACAATAGGGGCCGACCTAAATCCAGCTCCCCATCGTGGCTCGTACATTTGAAAGCCATTATGGGGAGTGAGTGTGAAAAGGCTAGCTCAGACAAAACAGCCGTGTAGGTAAGAGATCAAAAGGGCTCTACTTCTGCCACTCCAGCGCGCTCCTCTGCCTCTCGGAGCACCATGAGGAGGGTGGTTAATGGTCCCTCAGCAGATGGTGGCCCAACACCTTGTATGGGCCCGGGGCCTGAAAACAGCCAATAAAGACCCTCTCAATGTCATTTCAATCACCGGTGAAAAGGATTATCCATATTTAGTGTAGCAGTTCAAAAAAACACCCCTACTCTTTTCACCTCTCCTGCTTTTGTTAAGTGGGACCCCTTTTGTCCCCGTGATTGACAAACTCAATGTAAAGTTCCGTCGTCGGGCCCGAGCATAAAAATGTAAAAATGGATGGGAAAAAAATGAAGGGAAAAAAAAAGAAAAAACTGTTTCCATATTATTTTTTTGACATTGATCAGTTGGGCGTAAAATGGGCTTCCATAGCCTGGAGGGGCTTGTGGAGGGACCTCCAGTGAGAGGAAGGGGAGGGAAGGCCAGTGGGCCTTGTGAAGCTCAGCTGGGCGGAAGCTTGGCTACTGTGAGAGGACCATGACTGCTGCTCTCCCGACACCGCACTCACTCATATCACCATCTCCATATTTACCATAACAGACCCAAGCAGCAAGCTGTGGCATGCTGTTCATGACATGAAATATGTTCTTGAAATATATTAACTAAAGTGTCTGTTGCTCAATACCAGTGGATTGTCTTATTATGGATAAACTCATGGTGTCAGCGAGTGTGTTTACATGCATGCTAAAAAAAATGATTCCTGGCAATCTGGACTGGAATAATCCGTTTAAGGTGTATACATGTCTCAAAGAAATCAGAATATTGACAGAAACCGATAACGGCAGTAAACCGATAATGAATATCGGTTTATTCCGTTTACATGAGCACTTGAATAACCAGATAACTACAAAAACCTGATAAGAATCAGTTTGTTAGTGTGCATGTAAACGCACTCAGTGTGTGGGATTAATGAATGGTTCCAAAATCATCAGTAGTAATAAAAGGTTGGAAAGGATGTGAGTGAGGGGTGTGTGTGAAGTGACTGCTGTAGGCAGGTGTTAGCCAGTTCTGTAACACACACATGCACACATGGAGCAACTCCTGCTGTCCTTCTTTAGGCCAGTGTGGTGCATGTCTGTCCACCCACACATCCCTGTCATCTTTAGACTGAGACCCGGGGTCTGATGAACTGTGGGACAATACCACAGTGTCCATTAAGCAGCCTGTCACTGTCCGGGTCCAAGAGGGTCCATTCATTGTCTTGTTGTAAAGCAGCTTGGTTGCAGGAAGGTTTATTTAAAGATGAAATTCACCAGCAAACTTACTTGAACATGTATGTAATAGAAACAGACTCAAGCCACATTTACGTGGACACTTCTATTCCAATTAGAAATGAAATAACAGCTCAATCGGAATAAAAGTTGTCATATAAACACCTCAATCGGAATGAAAATTCCTGATCGGATGAGAATTTTAATCGGAATGAAAGAGATGGTGTAGTCCGCTCCTGTTCCAAATGAACACCCATGTATACGGTCATTCAGATTGACTGTTGTATCTTCCCAAGGAAAAGTAGACAACAACGGCTATTCTGATCAAAGATTCTAAAGCACTTGAAAGCACCTGATTGGAATAGAACTTAGCCCATGTAAACAGACGGCACACATTTTTCAATAGGACTAGTTTAATCAGAATAACAAAAAGACTGTCCATGTAAATGTGGCTATTGAGAGTCTAACTTTGGTATTCAATTATTGTGGAGTTAAACATGTAATGGAGTAACTGCTAATCTGAATTTGTATTATCCTTACAGTTAAATCAACTGAAGAAGGATATGGAGAAGGAGATTAACAATATTGAGACACAGCGTAAAGAAGAGGTAAGTGTTTGAAGCTGTGTCTCACTTGGCCAGACACATATAGGAACAGGTCTGTGAAACTGCACATTTGCAAGGCATCCTCTTAGCTCAGAGTCCCTCTGAATCACCAGTTGCTCACACTTGGACCAGACTCCCTGGCGGTCATCCTTAGACACATCATGTAGCGACGTCTGTCTGGGTCAACGAGACTAGAATCGGAATGTCCAGTCAGTAGCTGGCTGTAATGAGGTGTGTTGAGGAGTCAGGCTATCTTCTCTCAGGATGTTTGAAGGCCCTGGCCTCTGAGCTGAAGGTTAGTCAATAGGCCAAGCGCAGACACCCAATGCCAGGGAAACAAAGATAGGCCTATGAGCCGCTCTTGGCACAGGTGTCTGTGATCTATTGATTTTAGCCGGGAGAGTTAAGACTCATTTCTCCAGTCTGTCAATACATGGCCACCTACGCTTCCTCCCTCCTGAATCTCCCTTTTCTTCTCCATTTATTTCTATCCAAAACTAATTTTGGACATTATTGTGCTTGGCTGGCCACATGCCATCGAGAGGAGTTTGATGGTGAAAGAGCAGCGCTGGTTAATGATTTCAGGGGTTACATGATTACAATGCTCTCGCTTAGCAAAAGTGTGTTGTAAATACACACACACACACACACACACACACACACACACACACACACACACACACACACACACACACACACACACACACACACACACACACAGACAAACAGATAGAATATTTAAGTTCACCATACACTGTAAATACCATTAATAATATATTGTGGGTCAATGTATGGCAAGGACTGGTACCATGAAAATATACTTTGTAAAGGAAAATCATTCATGGCTGTTTTAATGTTTTTCATTTTGGATACAGTTTTCATAGAACAGTTATTCATTTTTAATTGACCTGAAGTACTTTCAAATTGGAGCAGGGTTGAAACTCACATGAGTTCTCTGGAGCCCCAGGGCCCAGTCTGCAGGACAGGACAGGACAGGACAGGACAGGACACACTCTTCCTGAGCTAATGCCATGAAAGCGTACCACTGGCCGTTTTGTTTCCCATGCTAATGGGAGTCTCTCTCTCTCTGCCTCTAATTAGACCACATTCATTACGCTGGCCCATTTAGCAGCACACCTCATCCTGAGTGCAGCAACCACTGCTCCCCGAGCTCATTCTTCGGCCCATTCATGCCTTGTCAAGGAAAAGTGTGGGAAGGGCTGAAGAGGGAGGATGCAGGAGTGTGTGTGTGTGTGTGTGTTTGTTTCTATGTGTGTGTGTGGTGGTGGTGGTGTGTGTGTGTGTGGGGGGGGGGTTAGGGTGGGTGGCTAGCAGAGGGCCAGACAATGGCTCTGTCAACACGGTGACCACATAGAGACGGTCACTGGGGCGGACGGCGCAGCGGCAGGCATGCAGGCCCCCCGAGAATGTGGCCTGCAGCTGACACAACACGGCGGCGGCCTGGAGTGGGTGGGCTAAGAGGGGGGCCTTGAAAGGCTCCGCACAATGGGCCCCAGTTTAAAGTCCACTTCAGGCCGGACAGCCAGCTCCGTGCCGCGGCCTGCCCATTATGAGGGAGCGTGTGTGTGTGCAGAGCTCTTATCTGTCTCGAGCTACCGTGCCTACTGGCCCCTCCGCCCGGGCCGGCCGGCTGTGGGCTCTGGCTGGCACGTGCCTGGCGGCTCCAAGGCCAGATATGTGTTGTGTGTGTGCTCAGCAAACTGCCCAGCGGAGCGCTCGCTAGCAACAGATCTGTGGATGTGCCGTTTGTGTGTAGAGGTGTAGAGAAGGATCGGTTTGGCCTTTTCAGGCGGTCGGCCAGTTGCTGATTTGTAGCAGTACAGTCAGAAGCTTTTACCCAACTGAAAAAACTGAAGTTCTTGACTCTTAGATGAAGGCTTGATTGCCGAAACGCGTCTGTTTTTGAATAAGGTTTAATGTGACCAAGCCGCTACAATAAAGGCTTTTTAACTTTTGCTATATGAGAGTGCCCTTCTCTTGTTTTTTCATCTGAATTTTCCCATCCAAAGAGCACCTCAAACAAACTACTAGACTACAAAGAACTACAAAGAAGCGTTCCTAGACAAATGTTTTGTGCTTTTACCCAACTGGTTATACTGTATCTCTCAGAAACCAAATGGGATGTAGAGAAATATTTAATGGCAGGGAAATGTTTAATGATTTACATTTGCATTCGATTTAGACCTGCCATATTGTCATAAAAGGGAGTTTTCCATCTTGTTCCCTCAAGCTCCATCAATAAAAATGAGCCTTAATTGACACATCACATTCTTATTGTGTTGACTTCCCCGTTGTCAATGTTCAGAGTCCTGCTAAACATAGCTGCTACAACCACTTATGTTCGGGCCCATTGTTGTGTTCAGTTGACCGTAGCTTGTTTCTGTGAGCATATTAGTCTGATTGAGATGCAGCCACATTGGAGGCTGCAGTCAACACACCAGCCTTTATGTAAACATATACCGCTGAATGTCTTATTGTCACAGGGAAACACCTACGCCTACACCCCCTTTATTTTATTCACACAAAAGCCTTTTGAAAGGCGAAGCAAGGGTGAGAGAAAACAAAAAAAGCCCAAGACTTGACCACCTTTTCTGCACTGGCCTACGCCGGACAAACAAAACACATTGAGCACTCATGCCATCTAAGAGAATACCCTCAAAGACTCTTTAACTGCATGTGAGACCCACCCCCCTCTTTTTCTTTTCTTTGCGTTCCTCCTCTTTTTTTTATATAAGGAAAAACAGGTCCAGTTTGACCCATGCTGACCTGGCCTTCACACTTGTGTGAACATGCGCACTAAATCAGACGACACGACTGACCACAAAGATGGGTCATGCAGGCCATGAATGGACAGGCCACATGAGTGGACATTTGGCTCCGGCCACAAAACACTCTTTTGTCCAAAGTGACTTCTTTAATGAACATACAATATGGCCCTGAAATACACATCAAAAGCCCAAGAAGACTTTTGAATATTGAAAGCAGCTGTCTTTACTCAACCTACTACGTTGAAAAAAAAGAAGTGCATATAGCGAGAGAGAGTAACTCGCTCAGTCAACATCGATGTACATACAAAGACACAGAGTCACTCCTCAATTTGAAAAACAAACAAATTCAAATTCTTTATTGTGTTTCAATTTTCCGTGTCAAATTCTTCACAGTTCTTTTCCTTATTGCGTGCAGGCCCTTGCAGCGAAGAATATGATGGAGCAGCATCGGCAGGAGCAGAGGGATATGGACAAGCAGCAGGAGGCTCAGAAGGCCCGGCAGGCCGCAGAGAGAGCCGCCGCCGCCGCTGCCCCCGCCGCAGCACTGGCCAGTAAGCAGAAGGAGGCCCGGGAGGACAAGGAGCTGGGCAACCTGGAAAAGATCATCGCAGAGCAAAAAGCAGAAATCCAACGGTACTGGGTCACATAGTACGCAACGTGTTATGTCTGGTGATGATAGATAGATAGATAGATAGATAGATAGATAGATAGATACTTTATTGATCCCCAAGGGGAAATTCAAGGTCCCCGTTGAAGCAGCTAAGACAGTGACGTGTTTCTGGGACGTGTTACTAACAAGAAACTTAGCTGCTCATAGGATGTATTTCACCAGGAAAAAATACAAGGCGTTTTGAGTGGCCAGTTTTTAAGGCTATGTTCTGTTGCAGTTCAGAGTGGCGTGTTGAATAGCAGCTTACTCTTTTTTTCACCACAGATACAAGAAAGAGCTACGCATCACCACTAGAGCATGGGAGAAGAGATTTGAAATTCTGAAGAAAAAGTATTGTTACTCCTCTACAGATAATTGTTTTTTGATTTTTTTTTTATGGTGTCTCAAATGTGATTACAACCAGATTGATATAATGATAGATGGAATATTTCTTACATAATACATATAGATTAATATACAATAGACAATTCAATATGTGCATTGTGCAATATCATGTTGTTTTCAAGTTTTCATGCAGTCAAGGATGAGATGTTCTTGCGGAATAACTTGCAGAGACAAGCGGCTGCCCTACACTACGCCTCTGTTAGCTATATGGTATGTGGAGACTAGTACACACTTACTTACACTTACTTACATGGAACTCATCAAAAATGTTTCATTGTATTGTTTTTTTTAATGGGGAATGTGTGTGTGTGTGTGTGTGTGTGTGTGTGTGTGTGTGTGTGTGTGTGTGTGTGTAAGGGAGAGAGAGTTAGAGAGAAAGAGAGAGCGAGAGCAAAGTATGTGTGTGTGTGTGTGTGTGAGAGGGGAAAGAGAGACAAGGACATAGAGAGAGAGAGAGATGTGTGCGTATATGTGTGTGTGTGTGTGTGTGTGTGTGTGTGTGTGTGTGTGTGTGTGTGTGTGTACATGCGTAAGAGAGTGAGGGGGGAGGGGGCAACACAGATCGGATTTTAACAGGTGCACTCCCAATTAAGCCTCTCATCTCTGGCCTCATCTGGTGAGCCCTGATGAATATGCATAAGTGTTGCCGCGTCTTGTCTCGTTTTGTGTTGTGTAAATGGGCACGTACAGCCAGTGGTATTACATTAAATACCTCATTGAGAGGCGGTAGGCAGACTGGGCTTGCCGGAAGCCAATCATTAAAGAAATCCATTCAGATGAAAACAAGCTGAAAATGTGTTTTCAGAAGGCCCACTGGTGTCAAGATCCAGTGTAACCAAAACCATCTCTGCTGTGCCAATGCCCTGATACACGCCACTCTTGAAGCCAGGAGGCGTGTGCTAATGGGGCCAAGAGAGCTTGTGCAAATGGGACCTTCAGTACATGTTCCTCACTGACATTATTAGTGTTCAAAGACATGTTGATGCATAACTGTGTCTGTATTTAGAGCAGCCCGTTGTATTGTTGTTGTTGTTGTTGTTGTTGTTGTTGTTTTTGTTGATGTTAATGTTGATTTTGATGTTGCTATTGTTTTCTTTCCTCTAGCTGGACGTGCCAGGGAAGAACCCTGGCAAACACCAAGGCTTTACTGCAGGGACTCCTCTGGTGGGTATCAAAAAACATCCACAAGCATTCACACAGTGACCTGAACTGCATAGATAGTTTGTCTCCTGTTTCAGCCCCACATAGGTGCTGGGACTCAGAGGACCGACCATACGTCTGGGACCGTGGTGAGCAGTTGCGTGAGTGACCGAGATACACTCTCCTGCATTGACCATGGTAGGACCACAACCGGCACCCACTCCATCCGTTAAAAACATATTTTTTTTATGTAAGATTTGATTTATGTTACATAAAGCAGAATAATAATTTAAAAAAAAATAAAACTGTAAATGTAGTTGTAAGTATTGTGGTCCACTGTTGAGGAACACTGTTGAGGAAAGTGAGGACACTTTACATGTCAGTTGGTTTTGAGATATGACACATTTGTAAATGTTTTTAACATTAATATGTATAGGCAATATATTACCAATTATATTACCAATAAATGGGTGAGAGAGAGAGTAAGTGATAGAGAGATAGGGAAAGAGGGGATAAGGGAGTGAGAGACAGAGAGAGAGAGAGAGAGAGAGAGAGAGAGAGAGAGAGAGAGAGAGAGAGAGAGAGAGAGAGAGAGAGAGAGAGAGAGAGAGAGTCAGTTGTCCTGTCTAAGCTCCCTTTAATCTCTTATTTGTGCGGTATTGACGTTTTGATAATTAGGCTCTTGGCTAATGAGCTTAGCTGACATGACTGGGGTAGATAACGGAGCGACTTATCTCTCTTCATCAATATGGAAGCTCTCAGACAGAGCTATCCCATGTACAGAAGCCAACAAATTAATCTGCTAGATTACACTGCCATCCCAAGCAAAGGTTTGAGGCAATCCAATATTGAAAAACAATAGATGTGTGTCATTTGTTCTCTGGCAATGTCAACGCCTGTTGTTATCTTGGAGATTTGGTCTGTTCGCCACTGGAAGTTCATTTCTGCTGAAGGGCCCCTACTGCTTAATGACTCAAGAGAAATTTTAGGGACATTCATTTAAGGCTACAACTGTGAGATAAAATCATGTTGTCATTGGCAGGCATTTTTATAGTTGGCAGTAGAGTTGGCAAAAGACATTCCTTACATTTCATGTGTGCAACTTTTTTTTGTGGTTGGTAAGCCATGTGCTGCCCACTGCTTTGCAATAACAATTGTTACATCCTAGCCTTTAAATGTAATTGTGTTACAAATGTTGCACCCATCAAAGTGAAAATCATTTGTGGGTCTTTTCTGTTCATTGCTGTCAAGCGTGTCACAAAAAAGAGCAACTTTTCATTCAAGGACTATGGAAAGACTGAGAGTTTCTAGAAATGGTTGCAGATTTTCTGCTGAAACCCAGTAGTATTAAATTGACCAGTTAATTGAATCAACACTTTCTTCGTCAGCTTGAAGATTTCCCAGTCTTGTTGGGCGATGTTCCAATTAACTGGTTTGTTTGACCATAAGTCTACCCGTAGAAACGGGGTTAATTATGAAAGACGATTTATCAACCAGCGGTGGCCCAACAGTTGTGTGTATAGACAGGTTTGATTGAGGACCTCAGTCTGGAGGCCGATAGTTTTGTGAGAGGTGTTCAGAGGGCCCCAATAGATTAGAGCCAGTCAACGTGGCTGACAGGCAGCGTGCTGGAGGGTGAAAGGGTTGAAAAGCCACTGGTCTTCAGCCAGGAGGGCCTGGGCAGTGACCTCTGCTGCAGCTAGCCAGCCCCCCCCCTCCACTGAAGCCTGGGAATCCGGCCCATAGATCACCATTGACACCCCATAATTGAGACGCCGGAGATAAGGCACCAGCCTGGTTGCGAGTCGTGACACTTGGAAAGAGTCGGCAAACACTGTGGTCACACTGCAGATTATGTTTGATCAACGGGTCACCCAACCTGAGGTGGCCCGGGGCCATTCTGGCCGCTGTCGAGCACGTTCAACCTCATGCTCCATTTGCTCAGGTTGACTCGCAGAAGTCATAAACTCATAGGCTGGAGGATGTGGTCAGTGCTGCTCATGGTCACTATCTAAAGGAAAAACTCAAGAGTGGGAATTTCACATTTCTTTTGAAAATTGTCTATGTATATTTCTCTTTGTTGAAGATAAAAAAAAAATACAACTATACCTTTGAAGTGCTACTTGACATATATTTTAAACGTTGTGAATATTTTTACTATCTAGTTTATACACAGCAATTGATAGAGAGAAGAGGTTCCCTGATACAAGCTCAGTCAAATTCGAGTTTGTTTCTGTGCGTGAATACGTCTGGCCCATATGCTACGCGACAGAGCAATGTGAATGAGGCATTGATAGACCCAGTCCCCCCACATTAAAGTCTATAACAATCTTCATTCATGGTAACTTATCAGGACCAATTAATCAACCTCCTCAAAGGCAATTCTGATGTGTTCAAGCAACCTGAAAGCCCCAGGTCACCCCTAGGGCACTTCAGATCCCCTCTCTCTTTCTCCCGCTCTTTCTCTCGCTTTCCCCTGTTGATTTTTCTCTCTCACTCCTCTGCTCTTCTAGAACTTCTCGTTTTGTTCAGCTGTGAGCAATACTTTCATTCCTTAAGTATTCTAGTGTACGCTCTTTTTTTTAATTAACCAAAAAAAGCTGAATGAAAACAAGAAAACAAAGTTTTCAGAGGTCATTATAAGCTTTCTCTCTCTCTCTCTCTCTCTCTCTCGTCGTCCCCTGAGAGCCACAAAGCTCTCTAGGTGATAAAAGGCCTGCTAGTCAGTCCTAAAAGAGCATGTGTTGTGGGCTGTGTTGTGAAGGGCATTGTTGTGGCCATTCCTCTGAAGCTGAAAGGGGGCAACCACTGGTTTGATTCGGTTACACGGTTTGGTTAAGCGGCCCCTCCCACCATCTTGGGCTGTATGGAGGGTCTGTGACCTGTTTAGAATTGGCCAGGGAAATGTCATGTTGCCCCTCCTATGGGCAGTACCCACATTCATTTGATTGGTGCGAAAAAATGACTTGGGATGGTTGAAACCACCACCTCCGAATTACAACACACAGAGCCAACAGACAGGCAGGCACATCATGTAAAGATGCTGTAGATTTGAGTGAGTGGGAGGCCATAAAAAAAAATGACTTCTGTTCTTACTTTCTTGCTTGTTCTTACTTACTTACTTGGATCGTTTTGACAAAATCATTCAACTTTGTATCAAATGTGTTCGTGGCAAATATTCAATCGTGGTCGTGATTTCATTTTCAGAATTCCAGCCCCAGAATGAAGATGAGGAGGAGGATGAAGACTTCGGTGGTGATCTCCCTCTTCCCCTGCCACCCCCTCCGAACAGGCAAATCCCTGCTTTCACTCAAAGCTGACCTCATTTCTCATTTCTGACCTTATTTCTGCTATGGTCACATCTATTAAACAGATGCAACATATCACACACAAAATGACTCTGTATTCATGCTCAGATATTGGTAATGTTCCCATCAAAAAAATTATATTACAAAAAATAGGGAAATTATATTGCATGTCAACTGTCTGCCAGATCAATACTACACTATGCAGATAAATGTCATTTCCCGAAAGAATAGCTTTTTTTTGTCTGAAAAGGAACTTTCTGAATGGGGGGAAAAAGAAGCAGTCCTCAGTGTACAAAACCCCTTCTTAAAATACGCTTCATTGAGTAAAGTGACAACAAAAAGTATGGCGGCTACTGACTCCAGTAGGCCCTATTCTCAATGAGTTCAATGGAGTGCAGCGTGAAGGCTTGAATGCAGCTTGAGTGGAAGAGACATGACTAACAGTATGCCATTCTGAGCGCGCTGGTGTTGGGTACTCCTGGAATGTCCTTTAGCTTTCTCTCAGGAATGCAGGCCATTGCGAATGGTCTCAATGGCCACGTCCATACAATAAGCGGTTTGGATGTCTGTGCTATTTCAGCCTGAATGTCACCGAGAAAGGAGGAAGAAAGTGAGAAAGAGAAGGAAATGGAAATGCTTTGTCATCTCCAGAGTCTCCTCTTCGGCTGTCTTGTATTAGCCAGCCCCTGTTCACTGACTATATAGTCTCTGTGTTTCATTCTACTCTTGTGTTAATGAGTAATTGTTTATCTTGCGATTGTTAACTTCTGTCACTCACACCTGGTCAGACGTGTGCTGCCACTGCGGTCTCTGATCTCCCGTCTCCTCTGGCGTGAGTTAAAGAGTCGAGTTTGGTTTTCTAGTCTGCCACTGGCCGCTCATTAGCTCCTCAGCTCTCCCTGAGCAAGCGCCATTCACATCAGACCCCATGACCCGCACCGACAAGCCTAGAATCAATTAACAATTTCCCCTTTCGCTGGCTGTCATTTATAACAGATGGTTATTGGGTGTCATAACCTGCCTTTCAGATAGCATGGCCTGTTTTTTATTGAGATTATGTGATGTGATGTGATTATGTCTCTGTGTGTCCTGTTAGCCGCTGACTCCAGTGTGGCTGCATCTGAGGGCTCTTTGAAATTCAGCAGTGGATCTGGGCACCGCCACCACGGGCCATGCGCCTGGCAAGCTGTTGCCATAGAAAAGGCCATCAGGTGTCACATATATATTATTACCTTAAACACGCACAGGAGGAGGGTGTCTTTCTCCACTTACTTCCTTTTAGAAAGGAGGAAAGGGGGGAGTTTGAAGCTCAGGTTGTAAAACCACAAAGCGTGATTTTTTTTGTTTGGCTCCCAGAAATTAATTGGTTTCATTAGTTGGTGGATAAATGGCGGTGGCTGGTGTGTTGGATTCCAGCAGAGTTTCACCATAGAGGGTTAATGGGAGTCAAGTCTGGAAAGTTTCCCAGCGCTGGCTCCAGGCCATTTCAGCCAATCACAGGGACCGAAACATTGGTCAGGACTGGATAGAGCTGCTCCACCAAAGCTTTTGCTCTTGCTCCGGCTCGTATTGTGCAAAACGGTGATCCAATGAGCTCACCCTGAGTGCATTAGTGAGTAGTCATGTTGTCAAGGGTACACACACAACACTGAATAGATTCTGTGGGACTAGTGATTCAAGTTGTTTAGCAAAATAAATAATTTGTGTTCTGGAGAAAATCCATAGGCGTTTTATAGCCTACTTACAGTAAATGGAGTTAGCAGTTTTGTTGGTAAAGTACGGAAATGGCTTGGTAGGCCTATTTCTGTCATTCTGTAGAGATGCATGTATTAATCCACTGCATTGAATTTATCCCATTTAATTGAAAAGGCCCAGTTTGTGGGGCTCAACTTTTGACTGCATTTGTCTTGCAAATACATCCCTGCTGTGAAATGATTATAATAGGAAAAGAGATCAGTTGGACAGCAGTGAAGTTCATGCCAGCAAACAAGTGAACGGTCTGTTTCATAGATTCCCTTTTGTGAATATTAAAACAGGACCTGGTGAAAAATGATGCATGCTTTTACACTTTAGGAACCTGGCAACCTCGAAAAAAGGCCTCTGAAACTCCGGCGAACGGAACAAAGGGCGCTAGACACATTTTGCTAGGTTGCAACGAGTTCTATGTCCTTAGCACATGACGTCCATCACGGAAACATATTGTATCGAAATGGTTTGGGGGAGAATACCGGGGATAAAAGAGAATGGGGCGCTTTGATCCGCACCCCAGGGTCCCGGCTCCCCGAGTGCGCACAGACTGACTGCAAGGCCTCATTCACTTCCAGCGAGACACACTTACAACTCAACTGAATGAAATTAGCATATTTGTAATTTATCACATTTTTGTTTAACTTTTTGTTCCTTTGCACGAGGTAAAAAAGTAGATTGAATAAAAATAGATCAATCATCAACCACCGAGAGAGCCTTATAATTCATGCGCAATGCACTTTCTGTCTTCTTTTAAATGAGAAGTGCGTTTATCAACAGAGGGAAAAAATGGCTTTTGTTTGGTGTAAAATAAGAGTTGTGGAACCAATTTTAGCAGGCCCACAACACACCATAGCACATCCCCACCAATCACCCTCATTTCGGTGCTAGGGACAAACTTACGGATCTGTTTTATTTCAACAAAATTTAGCATTTTTGAAGCATGATCAGAATCCTCCAGTTGTCTTGAGAGTTAAAAATGTCACATCGCTGATCTTTGTTGATTTTAATTCCAGTTGATCTAGATCAGTAAGAATCAACAGTGACCCCAGATATTCAAAATGTTTTTCCATGCAAAATGTGTCGTTTAAAATTAAATTAAGTTTTTTTTTAAGGGTTTAGTGAAGGCGGCTCATGTTTTGTTCTTAGGACAGGGGGAACATAATATAATATAAACTATATTTGTGTCCGCCTAGCCAAGGTACATTCCTTTAGCCGTAAACTTAGGAGGGCTAAAGCCTTCTGTGCCGGTATTACAATCAAGTAGAAGGCGCTTTTGAGCGAATAAACTACGCAGCCCAATGGGGTTTCTGCCTCCCAAGCCTACGCGAGCATGCATCAATGGAAAGTCATATTTCATATAGGGCACGCAAAAGCTGGACACAATACCGCTCATATTAAGCGCGATATTCAGCCCATTCTCCCGAGAACAAAGATAATAGCGAGCCGTCTTTATGGCTAATTCAGTCAAAGGCACTTCCCAGATTCCCCTGCAGAAAGGTCACTGCCGATGTGTATGGTCCACCAAGGGGGGGATTTCATGATTGGACTGGGCCAGCTGTCTCTGTCATATTCTGCTCATAGCCCAAACCCACCCTCATAGCAAAATCGCTCATCGCATTTAAACTTCTGTAGAAGTCCATATTGTCAGTATTGCTGACTTTACTGTACAATAACACATTTGAAACGTTTTCCTGTTACGTGTTAATGATTACCATTATCGTGGGAAATATATTGCATTTTGTATGAATATAAATATTTTACGGATGGATGAAAAAAAAGCATGCTTCATGATTGCGTAATTTCCATGGTGTTAAACATGTGATTTGCCTTGCAGTTACTTTTTACATGTGCTTCTTTATTTAACCTAGGCCTAATTGGTACCATAGAGACATTAGAAACGAGTGCGCGTCTGCCTTCTTCCACCACTTGTTCCATATGCCAGTATCCCTGCACAGAATTGATATTGTAACAGGAGCCACAAAGTTGACTGTGAAGTTATTATTAGTCTAATATCAAGAAGAAGAAGGACAGCAAAAACAACAATAACAATGGCAAAAATAATTATGATAATAATGGAATATGTATTCATAATGTTATTCATAATAATTGAATAATTAAATTTTTAATTGGAACGTCAAACGAATTGTTTTGCAAGTATTTTTAAAAGTATTTTTAAGAATAAAACCTTATTTGGAACTTTTTGTTTTTCATTTCAAATTCATTGTCGCACGGGTATATAGGCTACACACGTGGCTACTCGGCGCAAAGCTCTCTGTACGCACTGTCCATTACCGTTGCCAGGATATCTCCGTGCGCAAAAGAGATTTGTGTTTAGACTTTAGACAATAAGACCCAAAGAAAAGCGATATGGAAGGTGGCACTGTCTGTCTTTTCAATCACGGCAGTGCGTCCAGTCTACGACAGTCATTGCCACTTGTCATGCTCTTCTGAAAGGTGTTACTTTTAGAGGCAAATCTTGTACACGCGTGCGCCTTTGTGCACTTGTTATTTAGGATCGGTCTGGCTCCCTAAGAAGTTAAATAATTCGGAATAGACACCGGTTGCAGTCTCGAGGGCGTCCTCAATACAAAAGCCTGGTGCCTAAGCACCATATGCTTAATGGATACAGCCGTAGGAGCTTCAATAAAGGTAAAATGTGGTCTTTTAAAAGTTGGAAAGGTTCCCTTTATTTGATTTAGATGGAGTACTTGCGCACAAACCAAAGCGCGCTTCGGGCATTGAATCTCTTTCTTTTGGAAGGCATAGTAGCCACCACGTTGTGTGCTTCATTGCAGCATACGCTTTTCATCCCGGCTTTGTCCTGAATGAAAGTAATGCTGTGAATTAAAGAAATGACAATATTTTCTATCAGCTTTAAGGTACAAGAGAAGGGCTCTCGAGCTTGGCAAAAATCAGGCACATCATTCATCATGTCACCCCGCACCTGTGGCGCTGGCATTGAAAGTATAAACCTTTTCTTATTAACCTTAATTATTCAAAACGACACAATAGCTGACAATAGAGCAGGTTGAAGTCTGTTTATCGTGGTACATGTTTTTTTTCTGAAGATACCCAAAGCGCTTTGTGCTGCACATGAAATTCACTGGTATCCTTTCACCTAAAAGTAGCCTCGGACTTTTTTTTTTTAGTTGTCTATCGTAACATCTGCCAATCTTACACATAAAATTGGAGCCACGAAACAATTCAATTCTTCGTATTGGGTAGATGTATTATAGCTGCTCTGAGGCGGAGGCAATCGTGTTGGGTTGGTGAGGATTTGGTGTTAGCATGGTAACTCTAGGAGAGGCTCAGCGTGCTCTCTTCTGTGTAAATGGGACCATAGTCTGGACGCCAGGTGATGGCACAAAATCAGCGTCCTTGGGAGTCCACATCGAGTCTCTTTTTTCAGCTTGAAAAATTAGCAGACATAAATTTAATTGGCTGATGAAGGCTCGCCAGTGGTCACGAGTTTAATTGTCCGCTCGCTGTAGAGGACAAAACAAGGCCTTAACAGTTTGCTGGCTCACATTAGAGCTTTCCGCCTGGGTCTATCGTGGCAAATGCGTTTTATTATAACATACATCATGCTTTACAGTTCCCATATTGTGCAGCGACAATGGTTAATGGCGCATTAAAGACAAGAAAACCATGCCAACACATCTTGGAGACGCTAAAGCAAGGGCCTCTCTCTTTGCTTGTTTTAAGCAGCTGCTGTCCAGGACTCGGGCGCACAAAAAGACCAAGTTTGAAATACCAGGTGCATCGTGGAGAACCTCCGCGGGAATGGATATGCTACTGCCTAGGACATAGGCCTTGCAATAAAGATATCATTGCAATTGTTCAGGGCATCCACGCCGTGTTAAATGAGGGGCGCCTGAGCAGCCTGTATTCTGGCAACCAAGTGCTCCCTTCCCTCCTGAGCCAGCGTCTGTAAGCCAAATTCAAACACCTGTTGGTCGAGCCAGACTCACATCCCGTCGTGGGAATAATTTATTTCTGATGATGACAAATATGTAGAAACAGCGAATGGAGCAATACGCAATGCCATTGCCAATGGGCACCAAGGGGCTTGGCGAAAGAGGACTTACCCAGGAGAGTTATTTTGCGTAGGCTCAACTGGTGTTTGTTCAATGCTGGCAGCTGGTACCCTGATGCCAGAGTGCGGAAACATTAATCAAAACGCGGTGGGCTCATGGATTTGCAGTTGCCATCCATATTTTGAGCGCGATAATCCATCAGATTTACAGCTTATGAGAATCTTGTTAGGCGTCGCTCCCAATAATTAACATGGGCTTAATGAGGATTACATTTAGTAAGATACGGAGAAGGGCGGTTTTCACTTTCAGGGATATGCAAAAGGAAAAAGGAATCTGCTCGATTAGTTTGTCCAAAAATCGGTTTTGCAAAACGACCAAACGTCCTATTTACTCTCTTGCCAATGGAGATGCTAAATGTTTTGAAAAAACGAGGAATGTTGGTTTATTCCAGCATATTAGCCCCATAGGGCATTAGTGCAACTTTTGTGCTAGCCAGAAACTCCAAACCGTATTAAGAATGCACATTATTCTTGATTAGCCTATATCCATGAGAACTCTTTATGTCATGCCAGTGGCATTAAACTTTCAGTTGTCTTGGGCGCAGTATAAAACTTGACAGGCAGTAAATGGTTCTTTAAGGACTTGCCAAGACCAAGCACTGGAGTGACAAGATAGACAGTGGTGTTTCACTGGGTAAGCGTATCCCTTCCGCTTCACCGGTACTTGCAAAAGGATGCTTTTGCATGGTTTTGTGGGTGAGTACAATTGTAAGAAGTGCTAGGAAACAATGCTGTACGCTTTCCTATATTGTTTTCAGGCACTTTACCAAACCAAATTGAAATGTTACACTGACTAAAGACGAAGTCGCTGGATTCGGGGTTCATTTATTCAGATTAAGTCTGACTTGCTAGCATTAGACTTTATAATGACCGTAATGAGATTACATGGTTTTGTTGCCTCCCATGTCAAACACTAAGGTTTTGGTTCCATAGTGAGATGTCCG
The DNA here is from genome assembly GCF_963854185.1 of Sardina pilchardus. Lineage (NCBI taxonomy): Eukaryota > Metazoa > Chordata > Actinopteri > Clupeiformes > Clupeidae > Sardina > Sardina pilchardus. Next base: position 36,116,530 of record NC_084995.1, on the reverse strand, counting down.
TACATAACAAGCCTAGCATATACGTGCTGAATGTCAGAAATAACGCTCAGTTCGAAGTGATGACAAACTTTGTTTTCATAAGCTCTTTGTGATAGATTCCGTGGCATATAATCGTAAAAAACAACACGATACTAGCCTACTTCTATAACTACTGCTACTAGGCTACTATTTCTACGTCTACTACTACTAATAGTCTGCAGGCTAGACAAGCTAATTGCATTGAGCTGCAAAGTTTAATGCAAAAGTGGTGGGACTACCTTGTGTCCTTTGATTTCCGAGCAGCCGGTCAGATGATGTTCTCTAGGCGCGCTTCACAGGTTTGGGTTGGATGTGTGGGCATGGACATCTGTTTGGACTACCTCTTAATAACTCTGATAGCTGACGTAGACAGGACAGACGGGCAGCTATATGAGGCAGCAGCCCGGTACCACGGGAAAAAATCGCCTGGAAGCACCTGCACTGTGCACTGTGCATGGGCAACAGCCCCTGGCAGCACATGGGCTGCTGAATAGCATGCCTCGTATTAGTCCTATAGGAAAACCCGCTGGTCTGCTTTTACACTTTTACGCGATCACAGTACATTTTGCCAAGCATCATGTCAATGTTGCGCTTACGTGTGTTACGTGCCGGAATATGTATTGTAAACACACATAATAAATTGTGCCACCACTTTGTAGTATGCATATCTTATTTATTAATGTCCAGTACATCTATCCATTCTAATTCTCTGAGACGCCTCCTAAATGACAGGCTCAGTCATACGACTAAATTTCCATTAGCACCAACCGTTGTTGAGGTGTCAAAATGAGGTCTGTTCATTATGCATTGCAGACTCGTCTGTGTTATTTTATGTTAGATTCATTGAACTGATTCTATAACCTGAAGCTTTTCTGGTAATTTTATGTTTTCATATTCATGTTGTTTTGTATTATGAATAATTATGTTTCGTGGAATTGATTTGCAAAACACAAAAGTCATACAGTATAAGAGCTTTATTCAGAATATCATAAATAGGGACCTTTCAAGTTTTCATTCATTATAAAAATATATGTTTCATATTTCATCTTTACATACAATTAACGTTAAATTAAGAAATAACAATATATTACTGAATCATTGAAAACAATTAAATAAACATACTACTAATGATGATTGCCAGTGACCTTTTCAAATAAACAATAAAGGGTTGCAAGAAATATAAATATATACACTTATACAAAGAAACGTGAGAAAAATACATGGATACATCCATACAGTTCAAATACACATATGTGTATACAATAAAATGATGACAGTGCCTTAGGATATGAAGTCAAATGGAGGCTCATTCTCAATATTATTGAGAGATGACTTTAAGTGCAACTTCCGTGGATCCTCCGGGGTCCAGACCTTTGCTGTCCTAATGATATTTTGATCCTTCAGCTGTTTCTCATCTGTCCAGGAAAGGGAATGACCAGCGAGAGGAGGCAGACCGTAATCAGGGTCACTTGGAGAAGGAGATCCTAAGGCGCAAAAAAAGTGTTTATGTTAGATATTGAAACAGGACACGTTGACAACAGTAAGAACAACAACACCAACTATAATGATGATGATAATAATAATAATAATAATAATAATAATAATAACACTACTCACTTGTTCCTCTGTGGCAAATTATAACTTTTTTGGGTTGGTTTAGAGCATCAGTGTGGGGGTTCCGAATTGGCATGTCGGACTGCACAAGCTCTGCAAGGAAGTTAATGTAGCCTATGGCCAGGCGTAAAGTATCAACTTTGGAAAGCCTCTTCTCATATGGCAGAGTTGGGATATGAGATCGTAGACCTTCGAACGCGTCGTTAATGGACTGCATCCTGCGGCGCTCTCGGACGTTGGCAGCTTGGCGCAACTGTTGCATCTCTACCTCGGATCTCATGCGTCTCCGCCTCTTTAGCAGCGGCCCATCGTCTCCGTGAGGGGACAGCTCCGAGGTGCTGTCTGCACAGCCGTAAGAGAACGTGGATGATGAAGACGAGAACGAAAAGTTGCCAGCGTCGCAGTATTCCCCATCGTGCGTAATCCGGCTATCTTTGTAATAATCTTGGATTTGGCTGGTCAAGAAGTTGACGTCGTCATCCAGAAACTCGTCCGTGTCCAAATGGTCTCTGGAGGAATGGTCTGTGAAAAAGTCATCGTCGTCAAAATAAGGGGAGGAGAAGGAGTCCAGCCCCGAGAACGGATCCAACATTGTGTCCATGTTTTTTCAAAAAGCTGTTTGCTCGTTGCCCAGTAACAACTGTTGCCCACTTCTAGTACTCTTCCCTGGATGTTCAAGAGTTACTTCAGCTGAGGACCGGCACGCGAGGACACTTATAACTACATCCACTGTCGCGTGCCATCAACCATGAGCGCCAACCAATCAGAGCGCGGCATTCTCTCTATCCACAGAGGAGACAGCGCACCTAAAACATAAGCCTTTCTAACCACTCCCCTTGACCCCTCCTATCTGCCCAACATCCCAAACGTGATTCTGGTGTGTGGCAAACTCCTCATTGTAAATAACAATAATAACATATTTGATCAGTTTCCAGTCACTAAAATTAACAGATATACATTAAATGCACATGCACAGACTGCATCATTCAACTAAATTGCCTATACATATCAGTATGCTTATACATCTTGATTCTTCATATATCAGTAGGCCTATGCATATTTTATTACAGTAAATAAGAGTCCCCATTAAAATAATCAGTATTTTTTAGTAGCTCATTATTATAGTTGTATATATTTTCCCCTTGGCATCATTAGGCCTATAGGTATTTTTTATTTCCATGTTAAAGACATAACGACTTGAAATTCAATATATTCAGCCCCAAACTCAGAATTGCTGTTCACACAGTATGAAGTATGAAATGTGGCACTGCGCCTTTTTGTTTAGATTATATTCACTGTGTTTGTTGAATGATGCTGAAAAGCGCCCCGATTTGAGGAGAGGGCCTGCACGTGCTGCCTTCGTGTTTGTGTTCTTTTGGCAAAGAGTGACAACAAAACCCAATGAGACAAGTTATTCTGTGCTACCATAGGGTAAAAAATAACCATTGTTGACCTGTCACCTCGGAGACACGTCTGAAGCAGGTATAGCCTACACCCATTCTACGGCCTGCGTGCAGGAGGTTAGAACCAGTGAGCACTTAATTATCAAGGCTTCCAGCCCATTGAACCCACCCCTGGGTTCTCCTTGAGGGCCACTAATAAAGCGCAAACATTTGTATACGAGTAATGTCAGTGAAAGGCGCTGTCATTCAAAGAAAACTGGTCGGCAGGGGAATGGGATGTACATCAATCATTGGTTTTACGAACGGGTCCGCCACGTTATCGAATGTGTGCACTCGCCGGTTTACAAAACAATCAAGAGAACATAAGGGAGCACTTAGGGTGACAAAACAGCATTCAGTGAAACATCACCTTGCAAGGCCCTAATTTATGATATTAAGTGTCATTATCGAACCGAAAAGCTCACACTTGTGAAAGCAGTCGGTGCAGATAAAAGATGGAAAAGTTGCGTGTGTCCCCGGTAGGCTATATTTGAAAAGAAGAAAATAGACAATGTGGAGAGGTGGTAAAAAAGGAAGTTTATATAACACGAAGACAACACATTTTAACATAACGAACTTGCATGCAATCCAGTCCAGCTTTAATTTACATGTAAGCCCGTTTGAATTGAAGTTTACTCTGTAATATAGGGCTTAGCACACAAAACGACGAATAGTTATGCAGGCAGTGGATAATGGACTTTGATCTGAGCAGGTCTTTGGGGCTTTTTATGGTGATACAGTAGGCTGCTATCTCTTTTGAACATGCAAAGCTGCACAATATTATGGGGTTCAAAAGTACTTGTTCAGATATTTTTTCCTGAAAACAACACCAACACATTGCATTCATATGGCTCTTTCCACGATAGACATATCAACAATAGCCTCAAAAACATCCATTCCCTTTGGACTCATTCCTAAAGCTATAGGATTCCTAATATTTGTTCACCATAAAGGTCATCCATTGTATTAACCATTTGATTTCATATTTGAATACCGCACATTCTTTAATAATAAATGAAATGCTTTAATAACTGATATTCTTATTATTGACAGGTAGCCCTATCGATACGTTAATCATCCATTAATTTAGTCCTTTAAAAACTATTGCAATCTAGGCTATCAATCCATAAATAATATCCAACGTTTCAACAGGTTTACCTAATCATTACAGCATTTCGACTTGTTTATAAACGCAGTCAAAAATTGAGCGACGCCAGGCCTATCATTGTTGTTATTACATTTGCTCGTAATGCATTGCTCAAGAGTCCTTTAGAATTGTCCTTAAAAAACAAACACATATAAATGGACCAGTTGAGAGGCGACAGCGCGCTCACTGCCATGCGTATGGTTTTATTATGACTGGGGCTGGTATGCGCATAAAAGCAGCGTGGCCTCACAGTGGTGGCCAAAGAGGACGTTTGTCAGCCACCTCACAACAAATTATGCTGGTACCTGAGATGCTAACTGGTCGGAGTCTATAAACAACCCTTATCCACGCGTATACAAAGCCAGTTGGAGGGGGTCTTTTTGTTCTCGTGAATGAAAAAAAGAAAGAAAAAGTGTATGTCGCACCACGCCGCAAGCTGCACTCTGAAGGACAATCCGTGGGAAACGGACCACTTGCGCTCTTTGCTAGTCAGTGACAACCCATTGCTAATAATAAATGGAGAGTGTTACGCTGCGGCTGCTGCTTGGATCAAATGTGTGACTTAATTTATTATGTGAACTTTTTTTTTTATTTGGGTGTCTTTGTGAAATTGTGTTATTTCACTTAAGGAAAAGCGGTGCAAAATTAAACAGAACATTGTTTACTCCATTCGTCTTCAGCCCACTATTAAAACGCCAGTTGTTTAATATTGAGATCGCTTCCCTTTGTCTTGACCTTTGTTATCTAAATAAATTGTGTATGTTTTCACTTAAGAGATTCCTGACCTGTTTAAAGTCAACACACCTGTAGGATGGCTGCCGAGTCAGGCTGGTCGCACCTGAGCCAGAACCTGCTGCCCAACAGGGCACCTCTTTCCTGCGACTAAAAGGGTGGAGGGGACCGTGACCGTCACCTCTGTGCAATCAATTTTCTAATGTCAACCATCTCAGTGGTGGAGGCTTCTGCAGAGCGACCGCGCTCATGGGAATAACAGCACTTGCATTTGTTGAACAGACGGTACAATGAGAGGTTATAAATGAGACGTCGTATTGCTCTGGTCACGGTGCATTAGAATTCATGAACCAGAGAGTATCTCTGGGATATCTGTGATTGTGGTTGAAATAATTATAAGAATGAAACAAAATCGTAAATATATAGTTGATTATGTATTGCTTATTTAAAGCGTCGACTGCCCATTGCGACAGGTCGACTTAATCCCCTAGAGCCATCCATAATCCATGTAATCTGTGTTAAAGAGGATTAGGGAAAGGGGAGATAAAAGGAAATATTTACGAGTCATTTCCTGACAGTAAATTAACTACTCATAAAGAGACTCCTCCTAAGTGCTAATATTTTAGGAAGCATGGAGCTGACGACACCAAAAAAATGTACAATATGATAGCTCTCTTGTTGCCATAATTTGGTGTGTATTGTCCTTGGCACTATAACATTAGTGAGGCACAGAGATGAACTTGTTGAATCTGTATCAACGGAAGAACTTTGAATCACCCCGGTCTACTCGACAACACGTTGCTCTTCTGCTCGCAATGTTTCTTTTCTTGTGATCGCATTCTGTGCTTTTCATTGATTGACCTGGTACCTAAAAAGGCTGGCTGGTAGAGAGCAGCCGAGGACTGTTTTCATCGGAGATCCGAGAGGTCAGAGTTTGTAGAAGGCTGGCTTGATGCGCAAGCTGTCTAACACTGGGAGTCCCTGGGAATCCCGCCACATGCGCCAGAGCCATAGAGGCAGCGCACAGCGCGCTCGCTCTCCAGATTGCCAGACAAATTAGAACCGTGGTCATGGGGTGTGCAGAGATTCACGTCATTCAAAGAGGTGAATAAACGAGCCATTCTTTAAATTGTCACATCTAAACTTGTGTGCCTCACATATTGTGTTCCAATTTTCCAGTGCTGCGGTAGCTAACCCTCTACACCGCGAGGTGTGCGAATGAGTCAGCCCTCACAGACACAACATTTCTGTGAAGTGGGCAGACTAAACAAAGTCTACTTGAATATTCAGTAGATTCTGCAAACAGGTCTTATCCAAAATATAAACGTAATATTTATCACTTAGTAGTAGTTCAGGTTTCAGAGTTCCAGGTAGGTCATTTAGCCTATACTTGAAGTTCACCATCATCCAGATTTCTTCAATGACAGGCAATAGAATGAAAAACAGAACACGGACATTTCCGAAAAATATATCCAACCAGCCCATACACCTTACACCTGGAGTTGAACTGGACTGTGAAAGAGACATCACAGACCAACATGATTATAAAAAGGATAAACGAACAACCAAAATCCTCTCAGTGGTCAAACATATTCAAAAAGGTGTGGAAATTATAATTGGTTTATCCCCACTAAAGATTAAGAAGATTATTGATTCATTATTCCCCGAACTAATTGATTCGAGGGTTAATCTGAGTCTGTGGTTGCCCTCGGGCAGTTTCACAGAGAGAGATTAGGGATTTCCTCACTGGCGTCCCAAAACAACGCAAGAGAGGCTACCAAGTGGACACTGTCTGGCTCTGCAGAGACTCGCTAAGCCTATGGCCCCGAAAATAAATCAGTCATCAAGGACATCTTCTGCCATGGGACTGCATAAACCTTATGTTTCAATACGGACACTGTCTTGGACGCTGAACCACTTAGTGCTCTGCCCAACTGTTGGTCCGCTCTTTAAGTGAAACTTTGAGATTAACACTTGAGTAAAATATGGTAGCCCATGAAATCGGATTATCGATGTTTTTTTTCTTCTTCAGGAAACGGTTCTACTAGAGTGACCCAAGCGTTTACATATTACTTTCATCATATATCTTTGAGTAGAAATTGCATAGCCATATGGCATGTTTATTGCACATGTGCATAGTTGACAAATAAAATTGAGAAAAAAAGTCTAGCACAGCAAAATCCGTTTTTGATCATTCTCCATCTTTCAATAAGTAGGCTACAGAACATTTTAAAAGACTTGATATTTTCCTCGGAGGCGATAGCTCTCCGGATCAATCAATCAAACAAACACACACACACACACACACACACACACACACACCACACACAAACAAACAAACAAACAAACACATAAAGTAACATTATCTATGTCAACCTTTTCCAAATGTTTTCCTGCCAAAAGAATAACTATTTACATTCCAACTCAGGCAATTCTGTGACCGGCCGACAGAGAATCCCATTACACATACATTTACAATATCAATAGTGCCAACACAATTTGTCATGGCATTAGAGTCGACTCTCTTGAGACGCTACTTCACTCTCCCACTGCTGCTGTTGCCTGCGCACTTCACGTGGCGACACCATGTGGTGGCTTTGACTCCAGACACATTATATTGCTACTCCAAATTAGATGGTCCTCACTGGTGAAAAATACTCGTGTGCTACCTCAAAAAGCCTCATGTGTATGCAGACACACAAGGGAAATTGTATGTGTAAAGAATAAAAAAATAAAATAAAATTTAAAAAGCCCTACTAATAATGAAGGCTAAACGGGTGCTGCTGAGCGTGCTTGAATAGAAACATTCCCCTCTAGTGGTCAACATAGCATGTTGTTTGACTAGTTCAGATGGAGAAATATAAAACATGTTGAACAACTATTTAGTTTAACTTGTTCAAGTTGACTTGAGAGTAACCAAGGTATAAGGATCCAGAGTTACAGAGTTACCAGCCTCTACAACTTCTTCACATCTTCACCTACAATTATGATTATGATAATGAGTCTTTTGTCAACTGAATTTGGCCACAGGAGGGCAGCAGGTTGCAATGCCATCTCCTCAGTGCAAAATACTGATCATCATTGCAAATACAGTATATATATTTATTATTATTTAAAGGCCTGGTATATGCATGAATTAGACGCCCATTTCCCCACTCTTAAAGACCATAATACAAGGCAAAGAAGTCCAGAAAGAGGGCAGATTTGTCATCGCATTACCAAGTAACAGATTACAGTAAATTAATACCATGTTGGTTACATACTTTTAAAATGACAACAAGAATGGAGAGAGTTCCATAATGATTTTATTTGGTGTCCATCATAAATATGCACATAATGTATAATATCTATACATACATTAAAACATATTCACAAAATGAGGGCAGCATGACAGATCACTAAACATATTTCAAACAGTAAAAAATAAATTGTCATTAAATAAATACATTTGATAAATAAATAAATAGATAGATAAATAAATGACTAAATCAACAAGTGAATAAAAACATTAAATGATAGAAGAGATCAGATCTAGGTCTATGTTACTGTGTGTCTGCATGCTTAAAGGAACATCCTCTTCAGTTTTCATTTTTTTGTACAAACACCAAGGACTCCCAAAGAAAGATGAGGGGGCTGAGATTGTTCTGTACAGACTGTATATGCTCATGAGGCTACTTGACTTCATCCCGATAGAATGAGAAAGGTTAAACATTGTATGAACCTAAGTAATTAGGAAGCACTTTTTAAGACCTGCACGCTCACACACACACATTCATACAGTATAGTCAATTGTCAGATACCCCCCCCCCCACCCCACCCACACTTCATAGACACATTGCCAGCTCACATTCTCTCAAAACACACACACGCACGCACACACACACACACACACACACACAAACATACACACAAACACGCACACACAGAGGGAGAACACCACCAGCGGGAGACCCTGATTTTTGCTGCACCAGCCACATCCCCACCTCTTCCTGAGAGTTGAACTGCTCTGTGTCCACCAGGCCGCAGGGTTTGACAGGGCGACTCACTGGGTCCTCTCAGACGCACGCGCGCCCCCCCACACCCGGGACTCACCACACCTGCTTACGCTAACACGCCTTTCCCACGAACGCCAGAAAGACAGCCGAGTTCAAGAGAAAGTTTCGAGAGAATAATCAGTAAGCCACTGAACTTGCTACTGGAAATAGATCATGTAGAAAAACAAAATCAGGTGAAACATTGCATTTAGAAGTCCTGTCACTTTTTAGTGTTGTGGTGTGTGTGTGTGTTTGTGTGTGTGTGTGTGTGTGTGTGTGTGTGTGTGTGTTTTAGAGTGCCAGAGCCCCTCTGAGAGTTAACATACAAATTCACATAAGATCCCCATTCTAGAAATAGACCAGGAAGTCGCTTATTGAAATATACATGAAAGAATAGTGTGTGTTCTTGGGATAACCCACAAATGACATGAGAGGTTCTGAGAGAGAAAATACATTCTCTCTCTGGTGTAAGAGCAATGACTCTCGTTCACAATAGCAAGCATCAGCATTAAAAAGAAACAGATATTTAGCTACAGAATAGTGAAGGCATCCTTTTCATAGTCTGTGAGCCAACCTTTGCCAAAAAAAAAAAGGATCTCCACACCACAAGGTTACAGCGCACACATGGCCACGGTTGTTTGTCCGTTTGCACTCCAAACAAATATTGCTTAAGCATTTTATACCCTGTTCTGTGTTCACCATTGTTGTTTTCCAATTATGGTACAATCAAACATAAAAAAAAACAAAGAAGAAAGAAAGGTGGACGAATCGCTTCAGACGGGCAGTAGTGGCATCTGGTGAATCAGTCTGTGAAATGTTTCTGGTATCCAACATTGTGCGAAAGGCAGCCATCTTAAGCCGGGGCCCACTCCACCATCCAAACACCACACACAATAACATGGCCTCGAGTGTGCAGAGAAGTCCCGGCGTAGCACAACCGGAAAGAATGGCTATTAGAGAGAGCGTCTGATGCGGCAGATGTTCATTCTCGTGTGTTGCTTTTTTTTTTTTTGTCCTAGGTTGACATTCCGTTTCAGCAATCACTCTTGGAACGCCTTGGCCTCGTTTTTTGAGGGAAATAAAAATCACGGGGTGCGACCTGCCGAACCGGCAGGAAGGCCGATGACCAGGCGTACGGGTTGAATACTGGACGGTGCCTACGGGAGACTGGTGATGCAGATCATGAGATACAACAGTGGCACTGGCAGAGCCTTTGGATGAGAAGGGTCCGTTTTTTTTTTCCAACATTTTTTGTTTCCTTTTACTGGACAGAACCTACATGAAAGCGTTTGGTCGAGGGCTATAATCTGGTGGTTTGGAGTGAGAGAGAGAAAGAGAGGGATGAAGAGGGGAAGTTGAAGGAGGGGTGGAGGAAAAGAGACAGAGAACTAAATGTGTGGCATTCCTCTTATCCCCTACAGAAAAAAAAGAGACACATGAGAGATTATTTTACAAGCACCCTGCCCTGTCACCTCAGTGGTAAGTGCGTCTGTGTTTGTGCCCGGGGTTGTGCCCATGCCGATGCCCGTCCCGTTGAGTGCGCTTGTGCTATGCACATGTCTCTACGTCAGTGTGTCTGAGATGGCTGTCCGAGTACGAGAAAAGATACAAATATGTCTATGTTTGTCTGTCAGTTCAAACAGTTAGATATGTCTTTGTGTGTGTGTGTGTGTGTGTGTGTGTGTGTGTGTGTGTGTGTGTGTGTGTGTGTGTGTGTGTGTGTGTGTGTGAGTGTGTGTATGTGCTGTAACTACATCCCCAGCCTGGCATTGGCAGTGTGAATACAAATCTATATGGTATGTATGCATTTATATAGTTTGATTCGATGTAAGAGAGTCTTTGAGTGATTGAGTTGGTGAGTGTGCATGTGGCTTACAGTCCACTGTACGCCTGAGGAGCTATTCTTTAATATGGCCTAGGCTCTAGTGTTTTAGGGTGGTGAGTAAGTGCAAGAGCAAGTGTGTGTGTGTGTGTGTGTGCAAATAAGTGTGTGTGTGTGTGCGCGTGTGTGTGTGCGTGTGTGTGTGTGTGTGTAAGAAGTCATCACAGAGGCTTATAATCGGGTCTGGGCCTCCGGGATATAGATCTCAATGCTGTCTGCGCTCTCCGTGGCCGAGTTTTGCCGCACCGACGCGGCCCGCTTGGCCGCCATCAGCCGCTTGCGCGCCTCCTGCCGCTGCTTCTCGGTGCTCTCCAGAGAGCGGTCTCTGGCCAGCGGCGGGTGGCCTTTCGGGGGTTTCTTTGGCACTGGGGGAGGCAGCTTGCGCTCCTGAACAAGGGGGAGGAGGGGGGGGGGGAGGACAAATGGTCAGTCAGTCAGTTGCGTTTGCTGCTGCGTCTGCCACCATCGCCGCTAATGGGGCAGTGAACATGAGAGATAGAGAGAGGGAGAGAGGTAGAGAGAGAGAGAGGGAGAGAGAGAGAGAGAGAGGACAGGTGCGGATGGACAGCCACACAACGGTGCGCGCAAAAGCATCCGCACAGAGAGACAGACAGCGCAACGGGGGGGTGAGACGGCAAGGATGGACGTACGGACGTATGGACGTATGGACGGACGGGAGGCCACAGCCGCTGTTAGTGCGAGAGTGGCCGGTATTTATTTTTTTTGCGTGCGGTATGAGAACACGGCCAGGCAAAGGTGAGAGGTCAGGGCGAGGGGGGGAGGGGTGCGGTGCCCCCCCGTCACCCCTGGTGCGTGCCAGATGGAATGACGCCGGCTAAACCACAGCTCACTGTCAATAAAAAACAAACAGAACAAAAACAGAAACATGACATGGAGACAGATGTTCAGAAAACAAGAGCCAATGACAGAAATCATAAACAAAATCACAGCCATGAGTTTACAGGCACACAGCCGACTCTACTGACATTACTACAGTACACAACACCAGTGGATGGGCGTGCCTGGCTTTTGCATGTGTGTGTATGCTGTCCTAGGCTTTACTTTTACGGTTGAACATAAAACGTCTAATGCTTAATTCACAAACATGGAATAATTGTGCTTGGTGCTATGAAATAACAACTTTCAGGAGTCGTTTGGCAAAAAGACACACACACACACACACACTCAAAGCGAGGCGACTGCCAGCCCACTGGGTGAGGAAGACATGTTAAAAACATCATGGTTTATAACAACAGCGGTAACTGCATGCACATGAGTAAGAGGCTGAAGTGGGTTTTCTGTTAACACTCAGCTGGACGAGCACACAGCAGCTGTACTGGACACAGACAAATGACCACCAACCCCCGGGGCGGGGACAGGACGAATGGACCCCGCCGGCTTTACCTTGCGCTCAGGTGGGTCCAGGGGCCTCCAGTTGTTGGCTTTGAGCTGGTGCAGCTCGTCGAACTTGAGGCTGATGTTCTCGATGGACAGCTGCAGCATGTCCCAGAACCCAGCCAGATCCTGGGCCACGGGCCGGGGGTGGGCATTGGGGTTCTGTTGGGTGGACCGACGCTAATCAGACAAACGGAATCCTTTAACTCAGTCAGCCGTCAGGACATGCAAAATACACCATACAGTATATACAAATGCAGTGCAGGCAATGCCAGGGGGATATTGTGCTATGGTCATTTATGGCATTTTGTCTTTAGAGTAAGAAAAGACATCTTTAGGAAAGGTTGATGCAATGTACAGTATCAGTGACTGAACAAGTCAGTCAGCATTGTTACATTGTTACCAGAAAGAGAAAAATTAAAAATGTATTGTCATTGTCAAAGGTACAACAAATTTAAAACACTTTCCCGTCAGTGCATCATTCATGAGTCTATAAAAATATTTTAAAAAGAATAAATAGAAACGTAAAATAGCATCAGCAGCAAACATAAACACACTCAATCATATACAACAGAGAGAGAGAGAGAGAAAGAAAGAAAGAGAAAGAAAGAAAGAAAGAAAGAGAAATGAAAAAACTCTTCTCACCAGGTTCTCCTCACAGAGCTCTCTGAACTGCTGGAATTTCTGAGACATGAGAAGCTGAGCACTGCCCACAGCACTGCGGATCTTCCCCAGGACTGCACACACACACACACACACACACACACACACACACACACACACACACACACACACACACACACACACACACACACACACACACACACACACACACAAATAAAGCAAGAAAGTGTTTGTGCCTATGAGCATACATGGGTGAACGGTTACAGTATAAGTGTCAGATCAGTGTGTGTTTGTAAGTGTGTGCGTGCGTGTGTGTGTGTGTGTGTGTGGTGGTGGTGCAGGTGGTGGTGCAGGTGGTGGTGTGTCTGTGTATGTATGTATGTATGTATGTATGTTCTGTATATGTGTGTGTGTGTGTGTGTGTGTGTGTGTGTATGTACAGTATGTGTGTATGTATGTGTGTGTGTGTATGTGTGTATGTGTTAGTTAGTGTGTGTGCATGCGTGTGTGTGTGTGTGTGTGTGTGTGTGTGTGTGTGTGTATGTACGTGTGTATATGTTTGCGTATACTGCATGTGTGTGTGCGCACTGCGCAGGCTCACTGTCGTCGGGCAGCTCGTTCTCCTGCTCGTCCTGCTCCATCTGGCGGCACCAGCCCTCCATGCGCTCCGTCTCGGCCTGCAGCAGCTTGAGGAACCAGTGCCCGTCGCGCTGGCACACCGAGCGGCCCACCACCTCCAGCGGGTCCTCCGTCACGCTGTCGATCCACGGGTCGGGCGGCGGCAGGATGGACGGGTCGAAGCCCACCACGTCCTCGTAGTCGTCGGAGGTGCACGCGTGGTAGTGGTTGCCCGAGCCCTGGATGCTGACGGTGGAGGTGGCGGCGTCGCGCGAGTACTGCCGCGACAGGACGCCCGGCGTGGAGGCGCCCGAGGCCGAGGCCGAGGCCGAGGTGGAGGTGGAGGCCGTGGAGGCCGTGGCGGCGACGGGCAGCTCGGCGTCGGGCGACTCGCCGGGGCTCTCCGCCAGCTCGTGCGTGTCCAGGTCGGCCTGCACGGCCGTCGTCACGCTGTTGGAGCGCGTGAAGCGTCTGTAGCTGTGACGCACAAGGGGAGGGAAACAGATAGATAGATAAATACTTTATTGATCCCCAAGGGGAAATTCAAGGAAAGCAAAGACAGCTTTCAACAGCAAAGACATGAGCTGGACCTCCTCACCGTCTCCTCACCATCTTCACACTAGAGTATGGTACACATCTAAGACACATTTATGCTGGAGGGAGCATTTTTATTTGCCCACACTCTTAAAAAAGGGTTCTTGGGGTGCTGTATAGAACCATGCAGGCTTTAAAGAACCCTTAGGGTATCCTTTGATGAACTCTTCAAAATGGTTTGAAGAACCATTTTAGGGGTACCATATATGAAGCATTCAATATAACAATTTATGGTTCAATGTAGCACCTTTCTTTCTAAGAGTGCAGTCAAACTAAACGTGCTGCTGTGGCTGCGATCAAAGCGGAAAAGTGGAACAAGCACACCCCTCGTAATCGCCCTGTTGACTCCCTAACGCTGGCACCTCAGCTATCCCAGCACCCAACTGTGAGCAGCGGCAACGCGGCCCGCGGCAACGCAGCAGCAGCAGCATCAGCAGCAGCATCAGCATCAGCATCAGCATCAGCAGCAGCAGCAGCAGCGGTAACGCGGCTGATGGGTTTGGCTAGTTTCTGAGGCTGCGGAGAGAGCGCCCTGCCGCGGGGCCGTTTTACACCAGTGGGAGCTCCCTTCTTCTTTTTTTTTTTTTAAAACTCGCCTAGTGTCTACGGCGCCGCTAACACCGTCTCGGGAGTTATAATCAGCTCTCCGGTTGCCACTTCAAAGTGCAACATTAATCCACCCCTCGTTCGAGTCGCTGCTCTTGTGCTGTAATCCACCGTCGTCTATTCTGCCAGTTGCTTGTGCTCACACGGATAATAATGAAGAGAATATGAGATGGAGTTTGATATAATCCTCTACTGTCCAACATCCTGAAACATGGAATGGGATACTTAAGGGTATTATACTCCTGTCTGCCAAAGACGAAAAAGGTCACTTGAAGAGTGATTGATTGGTCCCTTTTTAGAGGGTGTTTAGGCTGTCACAGCTAAAACAGAACAAAGTGAGTTAAACCTTTGTGCTTGGTGGAGGTGTGTACAGAAAAGAAAGAATTTAAAACTGAAGCGTTGTTTTCAGGGCAACACAAGTGACTGTGAGTGGAACTGTACTCAGCCTAATGCACCTGCCAAGGGCTTTTACACCACCCAGGAATACATGGATGGAGAGAGTGCCGCGTCAGGTGAGCAGCCGCTGACAAGGAGTGCTTACACGAACCAGGAACATGTGTGTAAGTAAGACAGGAACAAGACTGCAGAGAGAGAGAGAGAGAGAGAGAGAGAGAGAGATAGGGAGAGATAGAGCGAGGGAGAGATTTCACTCACGCTCTTTCCTCCTCCACTTGAATTCCCACCGACTGGAATTTCGACGGGTCCTCTGAATCTGGAGTATCCTCTGGTCCATCCACCTGTAATCATGCACGCACAGACACACACCACACACACACACACACACACACACACACACGCACAAGATGCACTTCAGGAAAATTGCTCAAGCCCTTGAAATCTACACTTAGCATTGGTGTGCTAGAGGAGGCATTCAGCTGAAGTGACAGACTGCAGGAAAGAGTGAGAGAGAGAGATAGACAGAGAACGGAGGGGAGCGAGAGTGAGAGAGAGATAAAGAGCGAGAGAACGGAGGAGACCTTCGCTTAAGGAGAACGCCGTGAGTGGGCCTGAGGAGGATGGCGGTTTCATGAGCCTCCGGTTCGCCCCCGTTCCCTCGTTCATGAAATATTCCTGCCTAATGATCCACCAGAGCCCTGTAGCTGCAGCAGCCTTAGTGGAGATCCAGCTGGAGACGAATGAATTAAATCATCTGGCCCATCTCAGCTGCACTGCAGCCACACGGGTGAGCATGCAGGCCTGTCTAGCACTGAGCTACAGGAGCAGCTGTTGCTCTACTTAAGAGCACAGATCAGCTTTTAAAGCACCTGATGGAGTAATTGAGTTGAGTAATAATACTATATGAACTACACTGCTGAATGAGACAAAATATCCTAACTGGCGCTCAGTGCAGTGAATTAGTGTATGTTACATGTTCTAAAACGGATAGTTCCGGTCCTTGATTGTGATTGGCTGAATCAATACAATTCAGCCAATCACTTTGGCCACATTTCGTTCTATAGTACTGCGCTACTACTGCACAACTTCTAGAAAAGTTAGAGTAACTGACTGTGTCCCGTTGTTGCTTGGCAACTATTCAAGAGGAACTCCGCTTGCGTGTTGTGCCTAACAACACCCCTTAGCTGTTCTAAGATCAGTGTAAACTACATCCTCTCAGGGCTTATTGTTTAACTAACTTCTAGAATAAATGGAACCAGTCTATACATAGCGGAGGACTTGAATGAACACATAGAATACACAGCGGACTTCTCTGTCCGTCCCTCTGGTCAGCGCGGTCCTCACCTGGATGCCGATGGAGAGGCAGCGGCTCTTGCGCAGGGCCTCGCGCCGCGCCTCCTCGGCTGAGGGCAGCAGCTGGGGCAGCGCGGAGAGCATGATGGACGGGCCCATGCCGTCCGAGCCCATGGTCAGGGCGGGGATGGCGGTGGTGATGGCCATGGAGGGCGCGGGGGAGGGCGAGGCGGAGGTGCAGGCGCTGGAGCTGGCCAGCGAGAGGGCCATGGCGGCGATGGCGCTGCTGCTGCTCACGTGCTGGCTGGCCGGCCCGTGGATCTGGGCGTTGGCCGCCTCGATGGCGGCGGTCAGCGCCTTCATGCTGTCGATGCTCTCCGTGGAGTTGCTCAGGCCCGAGTGCAGCGCCCGGCCCTCGCCGCTGCCGCCGCCCATGCCCATGCCCATGCCCCGCGGGCCCACCCCGCCCTCCATGTAGGCGTCCTGCGCCGACTCGGTGCTGCTCTGCGCCGTGATGGAGATGAAGGGCTTGGTGGAGGTGCGCGGGGGCACGGGCGGAGGCGTCTTCTTATAGGTGGTGATGCAGGAGGACACTGCAGGAGAGACAGAGGAGATGGAGGGCAGAGGTCAGAAAGGGCATAGAAAAGACGATCGAACTGACCTCTAATCAGTCCTTAACTTTCTCTTAATGTTCCTGTTGCTCTGTTGGTACAGTAGAACAACTATTCTAAAACGGACAGTTCCGTTGGCTGAATTGCATTCGTTGCCGTTGTAAGATCCAACACAAACATACACCTTAACCACATTTCGTTCAATAGAAATGTGGTACCACAACTTACATAAACGTTAGAAGAGCTGTGTCCCGATGTTACTTGGCAACCATTCACTTAGAGGAAATACATTTCTTGGCAGAAGAATGACTATCTATGAATAAATTGATAAATTCATCGTTGCTGTGCCTTTGTTTCATGAAATTTAGCCAGATATATATAGTAACTGTTTTAGAAGAGCAATAACTCACGAGTCCGTAGTTTTGACAAGTGGCTACGCTTGTGCGGTCGTATCTAACAATGCCCCTTAGCTGTTCTAAAAACAGTGTAAACTACGACCTCTAGGGGCTTATTGCTTAATTACAGCAACTACACTAAAGTGGCAACCACACCAAGGTCATTGGTTCGATTCCCAGCCAGCATGTGTGTGTGTGTGTGTGTGTGTGTGTGTGTGTGTCTGAGCTGTGCATCACTGTGGAGTAAAGCATCTTTTCAAAG
>NC_084995.1:36081367-36088867 GCF_963854185.1 Sardina pilchardus | reverse complement strand
GTGTGTGTGTGTGTGTGTGTGTGTGTGTGTGTGTGTGTGTATGTGTGTGTGTGTGTATGTGGTGGGGGGGTGGTGGTGGTGGTGGTGCGCCCTCTCAATGTCAACCCTGACAGCTTCCTCCATTAGTCCCCCCATAATTCATCTGGCACGGTCTCCGCGGCGCGGACATCTGGATTAGCCACGGTGGGCTCTCCCTGACAGGGCCGTGGCATAAATCTGCCTCGCAGCGGGCAGGGCCGCGCCACGGACAGCCAGGACGGGCGGGCGGGCGGGCCGACGGGCGGGAAGGTGGAGAGAGAGAGAGAGAGACGCAGACGGAGACGTGCTTCCGTCTGACGGGAGGAGGCCCCCCTCTCTCTCTCTCTCTCTCTCTCTCTCTCTCTCTCCACCCGCTCCACCTCAATGTCAGCTGAGTGTCACAGCGAGGGCTGCAGCCGCTGTGTGGGCACAGGTGTGTCGGGGGCCGTCTCAGATCAAACTCAATTCTCACTCGCTCCCTTTTTCTTGTCTTTTCACGTCTCATTTGCATACACAAACACACATGTGCCCACGCGCACACACACACACACACACACATACACAGGGGCAGGATCCACTCAGACACGCCCAATCTCCGCTGTGGACACTTTGTCCTGAGACATGTAATGTGGAACTGACACTTACAATAAGGGCAGTAGACTGGGCATGGTATTCTTTTGTGCACAGTTGTGTTATTGACCAAAATGTGTATTTAAGTTGGTATACTTGTTCAGTTACCCACAGGAAAAGATGTTAAATGCCTTGTGCTATTGGTGTGGACCTTCCCACAGTGGCCGACCAACAACCATGCCTTTACTGACATAATAGCAAGATACAATAGCAATGCACAATTGGCTCGAGACAGCGGCAACGTATGCAACAGGCTGTACATGGGGTGAATAATGGGTGGCCATTCTTTACTGTACAAAGTCAATCAACAACCTAGACAATACAATAACCCAAAAGGGTGCAGGATTCAACCATAAACAACTAGCCGGTGGGTGGCAGGCCCGGTGGGTGGTAGATTCCTTCACAGATGTTTTGTTGACTTAGGCTCAAGAAAGCTCAGCAGTGGTGTCTAGCATCCTAGACCCACCTCCCTCCACACTCATGATGGGTTAAAACATGTCAAAAGAACAGGCACCAACAAATACACCTCATCAAGATTTCACA
This sequence comes from Sardina pilchardus, assembly GCF_963854185.1. Taxonomy (NCBI): domain Eukaryota; kingdom Metazoa; phylum Chordata; class Actinopteri; order Clupeiformes; family Clupeidae; genus Sardina; species Sardina pilchardus. Next base: position 36,087,676 of record NC_084995.1, on the reverse strand, counting down.
TCTCAGTCAATTCAGGCTGTATCACGAGCCCATGTGGTGTGCAAGTGCCCCAGCCATAGCCATCGATCAGCCACCACAGACAACTCCTTTAGAGCTCCTTTTGAGAGACTATCCTTGAAAGTCTCACAGAAGTGGTGCGGTTGGTTTATCTACAAAACAACTGTCTCCGCTGGTCTGCTGTGTGCCAGTCTTGTTCCACCAGTTCTGTTCTGTATACTTTAGCTTTTTCCTTTCAAAGGATTCCTCCATTGCATTTTCAAAGGGAATCATTAGCTCAATACAGTAGACAAAGCACTCAGTCAGACTACAGCACCATATGTCTGGACTCAAAGCGGCGACAACAAAAGCGGTCGACTTCAACTCGCTTGTTCTAAAGCAAACACACCAGTGATTTTAAAGGCCGATTATGTCTCCAGATGTAGAAACCCCGGGTCAAGCTAGTTTTACAGCCAGACAGAGTGTGCTTTCCTGAGCCAACACGCGTAGTAATTGTGCTACCCAACCCAAGTTGACCTGTCAGACAAGCTGGTAGAACAATATTATTGTTGGTCTGTGGCAGCAGATGCACAGAATGGGGTTTGGAGATGAAACCAGACCCTTTGTAAATTCAGTCTCATCTTTAGCTCTTCTCTCTATCTTGCCTTTCTCATGCTTACTTTGGTGTTCTTAAATATGCTCTACTTCATTCTCATCTCTGCATTACTCCCCATTCTACTCAGGATTGGGGTTCTCTTAAAGTTTATGAGGTCAGTTCAGCATATTATGGTCTAACTGACATCTAAGCTGTTTATTCAGTTGTTATTATTTACAGTTGTATGTATTCAATTAGTCCGATTTATAGAGCAAACACATAACAAAGTCAACATGCCTAACATGCGCTTACCATGCACTTCCTTCTAGTACTATCTTTAATTACACCCTGGATGGTACTTAAACGGCACTCCCTGATTAAACTGCGCTCTCGTCCTCTGGCTTTCTTGAGGTGTTGAACAAGCAGTATATACTACCCTACGGCCTCCTTTCCATGAAGGAGCTCGGATGTTGGTTCTCATTTGTAAGTCGCTTTGGATAAAAGTGGCCGCTAAATTAATGAATGTACAGTAAATGTAACCAGTAAGGCGAGTTACATACTGTCTGTAGATTGAGCTGATTTGCATGAAAAACTCACAATTTGTTCAATCAGGTGTTTTGCATATGAATTTTTGATAGCTGTTGTTATGCAGCATAATATGTTTTTAATCTGCGATAAGGGAGAGGAACTATGACCAAAACCCAATTTCAAGTGAAGGTATTTAAATAAATAATTGAGGGGAGAAAAAAACAACAAACAAATAAATAAATAAACAACCTTAATGTCCCTATTGAAAACTACATCTCGGCGTGCACCCCGGCGCTTTGAATACAAAGTAAGCCGGTGGGGAAGAATAAAATTCACAATCCCAGCAGCGTGTGTTCTTAAGTGGATTATGGAGATGCAGGAATGTTGGGCAGGAAGGGAAGAAAGGAGCTGATTTGCATGGCTTTGCCTCCAGGCTTCCATCGCGGTCTGAAGGTCGGCTCCCTGCTCTTCCCTTCACCGTAATTACTCTCCAGCATTCTCATGATGAAGACACCTCAAGCCTGTGTGTGTGTGTGTGTGTGTGTATGTGTGTGTGTGTGTGACTGTGTGTGTGTGTGAGTTTTCATTTGTTGTTTTCCTTTCTTGACCTGGCGAGGAGGGAAAACATGTTTACTCGGCGTCATCAGGTCCAATCAGTCGAGTGTGTGGGAGCCATTTTGATTAATGGGGTCCAACTGTGCCCAGAGTGGGTTGCTGTGCGCCCGCCGGCCCCTGTTTGGAGTCAGACGCAGGTGACTGGTGGGCTACTGCACCAACGGAGACAGATGGCCAAACACGACGCTAATCGCTGTGGTCGGCGACCTCTGATCTCGAAGTGTGCGAGGTTCAAGAGCTGTCCAATACAGCAGGGATGTTACGAAACAGCAAGCCTCTAAGCCAGGAGCATTGGGTTGTGTTTCATTTAGTACTTTCCTTGCTGCTTGGCCCCAAAGGCAGTTATGAAAAATTCACAAGTCCAGTGCAAAACTCACTGCTCACACATAAGCCTCTCTCTCTCTCTCTCCCTCACACACTGTTTTGCACTTTTGTCTCATGTCATTTTCTTCATCTTCCTCGTCCTCCTCTTCCTCCACCCCCCCCGCCCCCTCCCCCCCAAGTGTCTTCTCACAGCTAATGCTGCAGACTCCTGCCCATATGTCTGCCAGCAGTAGCCACCCGCAGCCAGGGACCATCACACTGACACGTCTCAGCCGAGATGAGCGCGACCGGCCCACAGCCAGGGGGGGGGTGAGGGGGTGGGGAGGAGAGGCAGGGGGCTTTCAGCCCAGGAAGTATCCCCTGCCTCCTCTCCACATTCACTGCTCATCCTAAGCTGCCGTCTCAGGGAAGGAGATGAAAGCGCGCAAAGCAGACCGCGCTGCCAAACCCCCGTTCCACTGCTCGGACCCGCACACAACAACCCAACTGACTACTGTCCACATTTAGAAATAAATAACCAGCCAAATGCAGAAAAAGAAAAAAACCCTGCATGATTTTCAGGTAGAGAATCGACAAAAACAAACGACGACGTCGCTGTTCGCCGTCAAAACCTCGGCGACAAACAAGACAGACAGGTTTGTCGGCGACAAGGAGCCGCAGCGAGCGCGGGAGTTTGCGTCTCCAAAGTGGAGCCCGAGGCCGAGCGCTTCTCCACTTATTTCGGGTCGATTGGAGCACTGTGGCGCGCCAGCGCCTGAAGTGCGCCCCCTAGTGGTGACATGCATTTGGATGTCTCCTCTGATGAGATCAAACTGAGATGTCAGATGCTGTCAGTGGGATTAGGCCGCAGGGCCCTGCCACTCTGAAACCCCCAGAGAGGAGCAACAGAATTGGGTCACCACAAGTTCAGTCCAGACCACAGCGTGCGTGTATGTGTGTGTGTGTGTGTGTGTGGGGGGGGTGCGTGTGTGTTTATTAGTAGGCCTGTGTGCGTTTTTGAATGTGTGCTTATGAGTGTGCATACGCGAGCATGTGCGTGTATGTGTTTTTATGAGTATACTGTATGTGTATGGTGTGTGTGTGTGTGTCCATGCCTGCCAGCCATAGCAGGTCTGTGGGTCAGTCACACTCACATTCATCATGAGCTTCTGTGGTCATCACGTTCGTCCGCATAGCTTCACACACTCAAAAGATGTTTCCAGGTCAGTTGCTCGGGCCTGCATCAAAGACAATCTACGCAAAGATGCTGAGCACTGGATGCTAGAACTAGCCGAATGGTGATGGAGGCTGCTTTTACACCACTGTCATTTCTATCAGCTGACGCAAAACCTAATCCTATTGGGGATTTGATTGATCTCAGCGACGATGTCGGAGCCTCGAGGTTAAAATACTGGCAGCGGGGCTCGCCTAGAGGTTAATGCCCAGTTAAAGGCTTTCTAGGGTGGCCCATGTAAGGCTTTAATGATATTGCAGCGATGAAAAGTCTACCGAATGAATATTCATCATCTTGCAGGCGGAATGAATCTCTGAGACATTTGTGGGAGCCTGATCGACACAGTCGCCAGGACAGAAGTCTTTTTTGAAAGTGTCTGACCAGAATGGCCATTCATGTTTCACTCGCAGATGACTGCTGGTGTCCAGCTCTTGGGCAGAGGGCACCACCATGCCTGAGAGAGCCAAACGTCCGTGGGGGTCAGTTTGAGCTTGCTGGCCATCAGAAGAGCCCGATGCGAAATCTCTTTACTGCGCGGCCAAACGCCCCGCGTCTCAGGGGAGTCGACTGCTCAGCTTGCGCAGATGGGGCTTGTGCTGTCTAACACAGCGCTATCGGACGCTGTTTTTTTTTGCATTGTAATTCTGTTGTAGATGTTATGTATTCATGTATTTCATTCTGTGTGGACTTGCTCCAAAACTGAATGCGGCGGTCCCAATTTGCCCTGTATGCACACACACATACCCTCTTCAAAGCAGAGCACAGCATGTGCCCATATGCTACTATGGGGCCATGACAAAATGACTGCAGAGCTAGGGGCACAAACATAGGGTACTTGTGTCTGGGCATGTGTGACCACTGCACGTGTACGTGGGTGCCATGTGTATGCATGTGTAGGGCAGTAGATTTGACAAGAGTGTGAGAGTGTTTTGGGGCAGCAGGTGCACAGAAAACAGAACTGCATGTGTGCCGGCTTCTCCACACACACACACACACACACACACGCACACTGACCTGTGCTACTCTGGATGGTGCGGACGGTGGTGGTGGTCCGGGGCGGCGAGGCGGGCAGCAGCGGTCCGACCTCGTCGTCCTGCGAGCAGCCCTGGTCGATGGCGCGCACGTAGCTGTGGCTGCGCATGCGGAAGCAGCCGGGCACCGGCAGGTCCAGCGCGTCCACCGCCTGCGACTCCATCTCGCTGAACACCGACTCGCACACGGCCTCGATCTGCCCGTTCACCTCCACCTCGCTCACCTTCACGGGCGGGAGAGGCCCGGGGCAGAGGAAGAGGACGAGACAGGACCGGAGGAGGAGAAAGAAGAGGAGGAGGAGGAGGAGGAAGAGGAGGAGGAGAGGACAGAATGAAGGGAGAAGGAAAGAAGATGGAAAGGTGTACAGTGGAAGGGCAGGGGCCAGAGTATTAGTACATGTGCTCGGCTGCAGAGCAATGACAACTCACACACCAGAAAGGAAAGCCCCACTTACCAAGGGGTAAACATCAAGGGCTGAAAAAAATAACAAAGCTTAGAAACAGAGTTATGAAGATAACAAGGCAAAAGGAAGAAAGAAAGAAAGAAAGAAAGAAAGAAAGTCATGAACCAATGGGTATCCGCCGTTCATTCCGACATACCAGCACTCCGACATTGACGTCCAATTGTCGTAGTGGAGGCATGTCTCCTTATGGGAAAAAGTCCCACCACTCCGACATATTTTTTTTTCATGGTCGCAGTGGCGGTATTTAACTTTTTTTTTCAAACAACGTGCCATTCCGACATGAGGTAATTAATAGGCTATTAATGTTACAGTTATTATTTTCCTGTCACTTCGTCTGTTTTATGACCTAGAAGGTTGTATTTGGCATCTGTGGATAGCTCTAGCTCTCCTCTTTTATCTGACATGCAAGCCATATATTTTTTACCATGGTTTCACGAGTAGCCTAAATCAAACGAAAGTAGCGGTAGCCGAAGCTATATGACATTCTTATTTGTTTGTCACTTCGTCTGTTTTTATAACACAAAAGGATCGATGTGTTTGGTATCAATGGAAAGCTCTGTTTCTCCTCTTTCATTTGACATGCGTGTCTGTTGCCTGCGATGCCTGGTCCCGGAGTAATCCAAGCGAGAGCAGTGGCTGCGTGGAGCAATATAGACTGTAAATATGGTAGGCCTATACTTTGATTTAAATTCATGATTTTATTTTATTTTCATACTTGATCGTACAGACACTGTCTAGTCTCGTTAAAGCCCCGGTTCTGCTCTTTCATGCAATATAGGTCTCATCTCGCTATGACTAATAATCGCGGAGCAATGTACAGAGAAAAATGGGTGTGTTTTTTGACGCACTTTGCGTCCGTCGGGCTCATAGGGTCCGTTAAATTGTCTTGGAAAAAAATAGGATTTGTAAATTGTCGGAATGGGGGTACTAAAATGTGTCGGATTGGCAGCATGTCTAAATAGCAGCATGTCGAAATAGAGGCATGTCTAAATGGAAGCATGTCGTAGTGGTGGCATGTCTGAGTGGCAGCATGTAACCGAACCAATGAGCTAAACTAGCACTAGCACCAAACACAATGCAGTGGCAGGAGGAGGAAGAGTCTTAAGAGCGAGGGCTGAGGGGGGGAACTGAAGCGCTCGGAAATAAAGTCAAAAAGTCAATCCTTCAGAGGAATGGGACATGTGCAAACTAAACTTTAACTATGCATGGGGGCGGATGCAAGAAAACAAATCTGGATACTAAAGTGCACTTTGGGTGTAGAAGGAGGAGGGGAGGGGGGGGGGGGGGATGTCAATCTGAGATTTGACTGGTGAAGGATGCCCGTCACCTGGCTAGCTAACCGTGCTGCCCAGGCCAAGGCCAGGATCAGGTGGATACAGCACTGGAGTAGCTAGACAGCTAGCAAGGGGCTCACGGTTGATCATGCAGGAGGAGACGGTGAAGATGAAGGTTGTGGTGACGTACTGAGGTGAAGACAGGGACAAGCAGAGGGAATGAGCAGGAGGGTGACACACTGGACAGGGAGAGAGGGTGGACAGTGTGGAGGAGGTGACACAGGACAAG
>NC_084995.1:36071367-36076367 GCF_963854185.1 Sardina pilchardus | reverse complement strand
AGTGACTCATCAAAATCTCCTTATCAAAAAAGATATAACTCTGCGGCACATTCCCGACCAAGGAGCCGTCTTAAAGCCAATGCAGTGCCTGACTCATATCTGATGTGCTGGAAGAAAGTGCTTCCATCTCTTATCATAAATGCTTGCTAAATAAATGAGGAGAAGGAATTAAAATTAAAACGAAGATGAAGGTCACAGATATGTCAAAGCTAGACTGAGCAGACCCTCAGACAAAAGATTAGCAAAAAAAAAAAAAAAAAACTCTGTATCTACAGCACTCCTTTATGTCTATCTGTCTGTCTGTCTGTCTGTCTATGTGTCTGTTTGCCTGCCTGTCTGTCTGTCAGTCAAATCCCACTTCAGCTCTTGTTCATCTGTCTCTGTTCTTCTCTCTCTGGGGCTTACTCTAGTTTACATGTGTGCTGTTCACCTATCAGACATCATCTGGCTCAGTATTCAAGTGCAAAAGTTCAACCATTCCTGGATAAGTCAGAGCAGCGTTTCACACTCAAAAGAATTACAGATTAATACAACAAACAGATCAACATACAAAGGGCATTGCTGTGGGCTTGTGCTGGCTACACGTTTGTTTAACGTAGGATGTTGTGCATTTCAAATATTTGCTTCAGGCAACACATTTCTGTTTCTCCACAGTTTCGACAGGAACTTATTGAAAGACCGAAGTTGCTTGTAGATCGACATCGTCATCCATCCTCAACCCAAGTGACCAGAACACACAACCAAACTAAAACTCCTCCTCACGTCAAAAAAAAAAAAAAACACGAACACAGTGAATCATGCGATGGAGGCAAACCTACTCAAGTCAAAACAGGACCCTGCGTCTCGTCCAGTATGTGTGTGTGTGTGTGTGTTGGTCAGTGCGGCGCGAGATGAGCGAGTGAGTTAAAGCGAGCCTTACTTTAGAGTGGTCATCTCGGTCAGCGAGGGCTGCGTGGCTTTGAGGTAGCTGGCCCGCCGCGCCTGCATCTTGGGCGAGGGCTTGGGGCTGCCGTCCGAGTCGCCGCTGTCCTCCTCCGCCATGGCCTTGACGTAGCTGCCGCTGCGCATGCGCCGGCACGGGATGTCGTCCTCCTTGGCCAGCGGCGTGAAGCCTCCGCCCCAGTCGTCCTGCGGCACCTGCAGCGGGGCGGGCGAGAGCGAGGCACCGGCGTCAGGCACCGCGCGGCTGGACTGCATGGCCGGGGCACACAGCCGCAGCCGGAGCCATCACGCATACACACATACAGACACGCGCACACACACACACACACACACTCACACACCTGCCTCGCCTTCTATGCCCCCCCCTCAGCCTGTGAGCAGGGGTAATTAACGAGGCTGCTCGGGCAGGCCTCCTCCGCTACACTAATGACGCCTGCCTGCCTGTACAGCCTGCCATCTGTCTGCAGCGCTACTTCCTCCGGGCGTCGCCCCTCATCCATACAGGGGCCGCGCTCCACGCAAACACACAACAACAACAACAACAACAACAACCGCCAAAAAAGAGGGAGAACCAACAAAGGGTCATTAAGAGAGCCTGCATGTGGAAAGGGTATTGATCTGACGTCATGGATTTTATTGGCCCTTTAGTGTGTGTGTGTGTGTGTGTGTGTGTGTGTGTGTGTGTGTGTGTGTGTGTGTGTGTGTGTGTGTGTGTGTGTGTGTGTCTGTGTGAGTGTGTGTGTGTGTGTGTGTGTGTGTCTATGTGTGTGTCTGTGTGTGCGTGTGTGTGTGTGTTGCCTCGACCGCGTCTGGTGAGAATCCTCGAGTCGTAGCAGTGGCTGTCAGTATCTTGAGAGGGAGGAAGGCTCACAGCGATGCTACTGGAGCCCAAAGCCCCATCAGGTCACCTCTGTCCTCCGTCACACGGCGGAGTAGCCGTCCGCTACGCTATCTTCCCCACTTGCACACATTAGCGCGCAGAGCGAGGGCTGCTCCCATGTCCATAGTAAGGGCTGCGGAAACTCCACTTTAGTCATTAAGGTGAATCAGCCAGCGGGGTGGTGCTGAGGCTGAGGGGGTTACTGGGGAAACGGGGCTGCCGCTGACGTCGGATGCCTAGCGCCCAGATGCTGGCCTGACAGCATGACGTGCTAGCGTGGAGTGCCTGCAATCACACACCCACACACACAACGCTACAGGCACAGTCAGTCCCTGCTATCAGGACTCCGTCTGAGACTATACTTGCTTAGTGGTCCAGTTTGGGTAGGTGGGCAACGGAGAGTGGGAGCCAGACTGAGCAAGTGAGCGTGTGAGTCAGGGTTGGTGAGTGACTGAGTGTGTGTGTGTGTGTGTGCGTGTGTGTATGCGAGTGAGTGAGAAAGTGTGTGTCTTGAGCGCATGAGTGTATGAGTATGCGGTAAGTGTTTGAGTTGGAAAGTGAGTGTGCCAGTGAGTGAGCGTGCAAGGGAGTGAGCGTGCGAATGTGTGAGTAAGTGAGTGAGTGAGTGAGTATGAGTAAGTGAGTGAGTGAGTGAGTGAGTGAGTGAGTGTGAGTGAGTGAGTGAGTGAGTGAGTGTGTGAGTGAGTGTGTAAGTGAGTGAGTGCGTAAGTGAGTGTGTGAGTGAGTGCACGTGTGAGTAAGTGAGTGAGGCCCTATGTAAGTGAGCATCACAAACACCAGTGCAGGCTTAATGGCTTTTAGATCTCACTGACCCACACCCCCCTTCCACCCCAACCCCCCCGCCCCCCTTCAAGGGTCTCTGAGGAGGGAGCGTAGCAACTGATTTCCGATAGCGGCGCGGGCCGAGGAAAAGGTCGGCTTTTCGGTGGGAACCTCCATTTGCTCTCATTAGTGAGACTTGAGAGAGTGGCACACGGGCTGTCCAGATGCTTCTAAGCCCCCTGTTTGCTGCAGTCCGCTTCCCTTCCCTTCCCTGAGCCTGCCTGGGAAATCTGTGGGGTGGAGGAGAGTGCTGCCACAACACTACTTTTAGCTCCTTCATCTGTTCTGCTTGGCTTCCTAAGGGGGTTTTTAAAGGCCTCAAGTGCTGCCAGTCGTCCTGTTCTCATGTTCTCAAAGTGAGGTTCGAATTGGTGTGTGTGTGTGTGTGTGTGTGTGTGTGTGTGTGTGGGTATGCATACGAGAGTGAATGTGTATGTGTGTGTGTGTGTGTGTGTGTGTGTGTGTGTGTGTGTGTGTTAGTGTGTGTGTGTGTGTGTGTGTGGAGGGGGGTATGCATAAGAGAGTGAGAGTGTGTGTATGTGTATGTGTGTAGGAGGGGAGGTGGAGTTCTGGTGCCCTGCTGAAACTTCATACTGGTAGTACAGTCCTGATGATTGAAACAAATTCAGAGACGTTTCCCAGCGGTGCATGTAGCTTTTACCTATCTGGCCACACTAAATTTCGACTGCAGGGAATCACAAGAGGAGGAGGAAATTAGGCCTGGTGGGGGGGCAGAAGCAATGTTCTCTGTCTTGATGTGGTGGAGGAGAGGAGAGTGCGTCACCAGACAACCAAGAGACCCATTCAGCTCTGGCATCTGCATTGTGTGTGTGTGTGTGTGTGTGTGTGTGTGTGTGTGTGTGTGTGTGTGTGTGTGTGTGTGTGTGTAGCCCTGTATGAGCCACACACACCTTGTGACGGTACACACTCTCGGACTTTGCACACGACTGAGAGCTCTACTCGCATCTGGGACAACATTTCCCTTGGGATCCTCCGAGTACCCTCCTCTTACTGTACTCCCACTGAAGATCGTAAGAGCTGCTTCAGTAAGGGGATGCATAAGGGAACTGTGCTGCTTCACGTGACTACTCTCTTCTGGCCTCTAAACTCTCTGTCTGATGGCAGGCTTTGACTGAGTCTGAGTCTGTCTGAAAGTTCACATTCACACATTTTTGCACATTTGGCGACGGCTCATTTGACAATTTATCAACAACTTTTTTTTTTAGTGATTTAGTCTGCATTATGAAAACAGTAATTAGTCAGTTAGTGCCACAAACTGAGAATTAACACCAGGTTAATGATCAACACGGCACATAAGCACACATTTAGAATAACAAATCACACAATAATCACATAATCATTAGGAAATAAAGGATAGAGGTAATGGGGGAAAAAAGCAAGGTTCAGAGAAGACGAAATCATAACCAACTGACCAGGTAACCAAAAAAAAAAGGATCCACCAAAGAAAGCGAATGCTTGCCACGCTAACCCGGAAAGTAAGGCAGCTAGTGGATTTGCACTTACTTCTCTCTCCAGAAACTGAAACTCAAAACTGGAGGACCGCTCCAGGAAGAGGCGAGGTGGTGGTGGTGGTGGAGGAGAGGTGACGGTGGAAGTGTGAGGGGAGGGGTGTGTGGGGGGTGGAGGTGAGGGTTAGATTTTGGAGGTGAGCATGGGGGTTGGGGGGCAGGCGGGGAGACGGGAGGGGGTGGTGGGGGGTGGGGGTAGGTAGCGAAGGAGGAGAACGTTTGTTTTGTCGGAGGAAAAGAGGTTTGGCGTACCTGCAGGTATTGGCAAGAGCGCTCCTGCTGACAAGCCTCAGCTTTCACTAGCGCCTTATCTACATTTACCACCGAGGCCTTCTGGTAGACTTCCCGGGCCCTGCTCACCGTGAGAGAGGACGACCACGAGCTCTTCTTGACCAGCTGCTGGGCGGCCTCCACGGCCAGCGGCCCACTAAGGCCGCCGCCGCCGCCGCCGATGGCGCACGTCGAGCACTTGCCCACGTCGTTGTTGCTCCGCGACGTCTTGAGCGTGTGCTCGCTGATGGTGTTGTAGGCCTCCAGGAAGTACTGCGACTGCGACTTGTCCGGGTGGCGGCCCATGGTCATGACGCCGGCCGAGGGCACGGTGGGGCTGCGGTAGAGGCACACGTCGCGCTCCAGGTTGTCGTCCGAGCTCCAGTAGCCCGAGGCAGGCGCGCCGTGCGGCGACGCGATGCGGTTCTTGGGCTCGGCCGACTTGCAGCGCTCGCGGCTCTTGCTGCGCTTGCGCTGGCGCAGCGTGGGCGTCTCGCTGTCGGGGCTCACCTTGCAGCTCCCTCCTCCGCCTCCTC
>NC_084995.1:36013867-36066367 GCF_963854185.1 Sardina pilchardus | reverse complement strand
CAAGGGGGGAAACATAACCTAGTTACTCCTGCTTCGTAACCTAGTTCTAGACTTGTCTAATAAGAGACAGTATCGCAGTGCAAAGCAGACATCTTCTGCAGTTGATCAGTGGCTACTATTAAACCTTTGATTGCATTTCTCCACCATTTTACGGCTTCTCAACCATTTCTCCACTGGCCATCACAATGCGGTACAGCACGACAGCGTGAAAAACAAGTTGGGCTCCCAGGTCTCGGAGACTGAGCACATTTGGCCAATTTGCTGTGGGAGACCCAGATTCAATGGTGTCATTTGAATTCTCTACCGATGTAACGGATTCAGCATTCGCTTCAACATCTGAATGAAACAATTGGTGGTGTTAAAATGCATGCCTCATATTTGACATCATTCTGTTTCGTTAAATTGTTCAAAAAATAACCAAAGCATTAACCGAGCATCTTGCAATCAATCATGTTAATTACATAAACCAAGCGTATTATAATCAAGCGTTGCCACTGATACAGATTGCATGTGCTTCACCTGCTCTAACTATCAAGGTCTCTCTTGAATTTCTATGAAGATTCACCTACAATGTCTGCATACTATCTAGTTAGTTAGTAGGGAAGTATGCATGTACATCTTGTGCTGGTGGGACAAAGAGCATTCATAAAATCCAGATTCTGATTCATATGTAGAATGAGAAAGATGACTGAATGTGGAGTTCAAAGGCAGGAACAAGTTTTTTTGTATTTGCACGGCTCTCAAGACTGTAAGCTGATGTGACGTGTGGCTGAGAAAACGTAATACTATATTCACATCATCATTTATATCACCAAAAGTAGTGTGTTATAGTTTTAAGTCCATATCACCCATCCCTAGTGATAGGCCAATATGAGGGAAAATATTCATATAATTAATCCCAGTCTATTTGTCACAACCATTTGCTGATGATGCAAACATACTGTACAGTAGAAGTCTTAAAGGCAGAAGGACTTAAACGGCTTGATAAAGTCTAAAATATCCACAGGCCAATACATTTCAGGGGACTTTATGAACAAAACAGGTCTGAACCTCAAAATAACGGAATACATTTTACACTATAAAATAAACAAGTATAACGTAAGACATGGAACCTTCAGTGGTTTGCGTAGAGCTACAGTACTTGATTAAGAGAGGCAGTGACAGACTAAGATAGACCCCTCAGGGCACATCAAAAGCCTGAGAGAAAAGGGAGTGAGATTCCTGCAGCATCTCAACAAAAGTTCTCTCTATTTTTATATATTATCTCCCTGATCTGTCAGGGAAATCGCTTAGACTGACAGCATAATCACTTTGATCAGACATCAACATTGCTGCTTTACACGGCTGTGCTTTCCTGCGTTTAGATGTGCAGCAGCTATTTTGTTCATTTGAACTAGGCTGAGCACTTGGAATCTGGCTATTTAGATTTACAGTAACACTTCTGTGCAAAACACAGTATATTTTTCTACAAAAGCACTTCGACTATAATGACATATTTCCAGGGTTCCAATGCTCTTGAAAGTTTGATCGCAGTCTCCACTGCTTCTGGCTGCTTGTTACAATATTTCTGATAGCAATCACACAGAACTGCAGTACTCAAATTACTTTTCCGTTCACAGTTCACAGAAAACAGAGCGAGCATCACATCCAACAGAACCAGGAGCATCTGGGAGGACTTTGAAAGAAAGGCTGAACGATACTAGAATATGGTTAATATTAATGCTTGTGATGGATGGCCATTCAAGCAGCTGATTTTCAATTTCACATGACCTAAACACCACAATCCCTTAACAAACTGGCCAAACTAACGGTAGCAATAATTCATGAAGGTGCCTGGGAAATAGTCCTCTTTAATGCCAGACGTATAGCACAGTAGCTACAGTGATTATCTGAAATGAGTTCAGCAACATGCAGGTTTGTATGTCAATTTATTGATTTGTGATGAAAAAGAGTACCCCCCCCCCACACACACACACTTAAAAAAAGAGAAAACAAATGCGTGAGAATATGATAATCTACTGCTCTATGATGAAAATCTTGGCAGATAATTATTTAAAAATATGAGCACCAACTGACATGCACTGTCTGAGTTGGCACTTTGTGGTGTCTATCTCTCCCAGGTGCTCCTCTCGTCCTGACTGATGTGAGGCCCTGGGGACTCCATTGACCTTGCTGACCATAATGAGTCGCTTTATCTCATCCAACACCTCTCCACCTGCAGCCCTCCTCCGCGCGCGCACACACACAAACACACACACACTCACACACGCAGGCACACACACACACACACACACGCAGGCACACACACACACACGCAGGCACACACACACGCACACACACACACACGCAGGCACACACACACACACGCAGGCAGGCACACACACACACGCAGGCACACGCACACACACACACACACAAACACACGCAGGCACACACACACACACACGCAGGCACACACACACACACACACGCAGGCACACACACACACACGCAGGCACACACACACACACGCAGGCACACACACACACACGCAGGCACACACACACACACACACACGCACCCACACACACTTATGTTCCTGACATCCTCAGAAATGTCTATGGCCTCGACCACTATATCTTCATCCTGCTGCCTGCGTTGAGAGTGAGCGCTGGAACCATCTGTCTGTAATTCATCTGCAGTACAGACACGGAGGCCTGACAGGCCGGCAGCTTAGGTGCAAGGCTGCTGGATATAACAGATAGCGCACGCACGCAGCACTGATTGCCATGTAACTGCAACACATAGCTGGTTGGATTGATTGATGGGCTACAGCAGAGGGGGGGTCAGAGGGATAGTGTTTGGTTTGAGGATCACTCAATTACCCGTTTTGGCCAGTACAAGCAGCCGAGCACGATCAATTAACCCCGGGGAAAAAACGAAATGAGTCCAATAATCAGCACTAGTCAAGCGAGATTTTAATAACCACTCCTTTTTTAATTGACATACTGCGAGTATCCCATTGAGTATCCTGTCACATAATACAGGGCAATATTGGAGATGATCTATACTATGCCATCTATACTAGATCCTATACTATGGCTATGATCTATACAGGAGGTGACACCTACAGTACAATCACTCTTATATTTTGGATCTGACTCCCCTAAACAGTGTCTTACATTACATATATTTTTTTATTTAAAAAAATACGTTTCACTACAATACAATATAGCACTACAATACAGTTGGGTGGGATAAAGTGGGCTGTGGTTGCTAAGGAGTTGGGCTAACATGCAGTAGTCAGAAAAGTTGTGCCCTACAGCAAAGCACTTAACCCGACATTGCTCTAGGGACACTGGCCCTGTAATAATTGATGTCTGTGAGATCCTTTGACCAAAAGCGCTAGCCAAATGAGTAAATAAATCATAACATCCGCCAACCAATTCTCGCAATTTCCTGATGGTCGCTTCATTATGATCAGAGAATATCTGAAAAGCAGTGGTATCTAAAATGGGCAGCAAAATTATACCCTGAAACACTGGAGGTCTTCAAACAGGCCTTACATAATTGCTTAGAGAGAAAGATATCCTTTCATGTCTTTTCTGAATCCTGGAATCCAATCCATGCATATTGTGCATCTCAGAGACTCAAAAGTGTCTTTGTTTCCGGGCTGCCGGAAAACCCTGAAATAAACCAACTTTGAATAGATACCTTCTCACTCTTGTTCTCTCCCTTTCTCTCTCGGTGTATGTGTGTGTGTGTCTGTGAGTGTGTGTGTGTGTGTGTGTGTGTGTTTGTGTGTGGTGTGTGTATGTGTGTGAGTGTGTGTGTGTGAGAGACAGAGAGAGAGAGAAAAAGACAGAGAGAGAGTGTGAGTGTGTGTGTGTGTGTGTGTGTGTGTGAGTGTGTGTATGTCACAGGCAGCAAAGAAGCGGTAAGAGGCTTTGGCTGTCAGTTTGATCTGATTTTCATGTGCATCCTTCCCTGAGGGAATTTGGCGTGTGCTCCAGTCAGATAGGCTGCAGCGGGCCAAAGAAAACACAGTCAAATGTTATTGCTTTCTGAAATTTCTTACATGCCATCTGAGGCATGGTGATTTGGTACCCATGCATACACTCAGACTGGATTCTTTGGCCCTATGTTATCTGCAATCACAGAACACTTCCAAAGTGCTTCAAGCACCATGGATCAATGACATACAGTAGAATTGTGCCAATGCATCTATTACGAGTGTAATATCTAAATATCTTAATAGTATCTTTGACAACTTTGCCAAGAAGACCCTTGTCTCCTGGGAAAAATGTCACTTATGATTATTCAAACGGAAATCTATTAGTAGTAATATGTTTTATCTTTCACAAATAAATAAATCTGGTCTTTACAACACCTCCTCAATTACCGGTAAATCTTTTCAGTGGTAACGACTGGTATATAATTGTGATGGTAACATACCAGTACATTTATGGTAGCTTACCATTTACCATTATGAGCAAAGAAGCATGTACATTTTCCCAAGACCTCTAACATCAGACTCCCATGATGCTCACCACTCAAATAACACTGGATTAGAGGTCTGATAAATCCACATTCAATTCCTTCACCCCATATGTCCAAGAGCCCACTGTCCATAAGTCCACGACATGGTCAGCCCAGTGCAGTAAAAATGATAAGCCTCGCTGTTTTGCTCGGCTGGCTGCACACTGTCAATTTGCGAAAAGGCCGGATGACGCGGAGGCCTTCCACATCGTCGTGTGGAAGCGCTTTGGAAGATGCTTTCGCTGCATCTAAAATAGCACCGAGCGTGGCATGATGGTGACCTCAAGCTGCAATCCCCCCCCCCCCCTCACACACAGACTCACACACACACACACACACACACACACAGCTGAAGCACTCTCGGCTTCACTGAGTGAAGGCATGAATCCGTTACACAAGCCCAGACGACGGTCACTTCGCACAGGAAGCTTGACAGCAGCCGGCCCGTACGCACCGGCTAAAGAGAGCGGAACAGAGAGGCATGGACGTGAGCTGGACACAGAGCATGCCCAGCATGGAGCTAATAGATTATGCCTCAGAAAACAAGGGACTCTGGTGGGCAAGGAGATGGGGGTGGGGGCAGGTGGTGCTACTGGGTCGCTACCATAGAAACAGATGGCTTTTACCAAAATAGTAGCAACCTTGCTAGAAAACATTTATGTTCCATTTCGGGAACAGCTTGCGTGTGTCTCCTTACGATGCGGCCATCTCCAAACAGAGCCTTACTGGCCAGCTCTGTTCACGCACTTCAACACATTAGAATTGCACTTGTTGCTTGTGGTTCACAGCATGCGAAACACACTGAGACACAATATCACGTGCAGCAGTTAAGCACAAGAAGACATACACACACAGCCACAGATTACACAAACCTTACATGCCTTCACAAATACACTGCTCAAAACAATTAAGGGAACACTTACAGTTTTTGACAATAGTTAATAGGTAAAACACATTTTGTTTTATATAAACCTTCCACCCTTTTCACCTGTCTCAAACTACATTCACAGAAGGTCTGACAGACAGTTCTTGCAAAATCAATCGCCTCATAACAGTATTCCCTCAACACCAAACAATGTCAAAGCACTAATCCAAAGTGTGATTGAAGTGTTCCCTTAATTTTTCTTTGAGCAATGTAGACTACCTCCGGGGACAATATAGATTGAGAAAATCAACAGAACAGAACTTTCAAATATTACTATATGATTTAGATAAGACTATACAGATCAGATTGATTTGATTTAGAGACAATCGCCTCTGTAGGACTGCTGGTTAACTGAAGTTAATCTAGGCCTTACAGTACATTCTAATGAAATATTGCTTCACAGTTACTCTGTGTAAATCTATTATTTACCTCGTATCAAAAAAATGGAATGTGTATTATATGAAATATTTTGGACTTATTTTGGACTGTTTTGGCTGCATTACATAGACATCATGGGCATGGTAGAGGGGGACATCCCTACTGAAAGTCACCCTACAGTAAAGCCTCGCGCTTTCATTCACACGGCTTGGCCTTTCGGTTGTGTGGTTTCTCGCGTGTCAGGCCGCTTATCTGTATTCAGCATTGATTTTGCCATCTTTGAGGTTCCTCCCTGATAAACCTATGGCTGGCTGGCTGGCAGGCAGGCTGCTCTCCCTGCTCCCTGGATGAGCGTGCTGCTGAGTCAGTGAATAGTAAGGCCAGCCCCACAGGAAAGGAGGCCAGCGCTGAATATTTTATCAGGAGGGTAATGTTGGGCTCATTAAAAAAGGGCAAACTCAGCTTGAGAAGCCCTATGAACAGTAAATGCTTAAGATAACGATGATTAACTTGGTGGCTAATTTCTTTCTCTCTTTCTTTTTTTAAATTTTTTTTTTAATGGTGGATCCAGAGTTGTTGGCTGATGGAGATTGCTATGGCAAGCAATGTAATAACATCAACTGCTGCTGGCGCAAAGATTTATGGTGTCAATATAAACTGACATGATGCCACTTTGGGTCTGACTACATTGATTATATTTTACTGGTCTCACCTATGGCTAACAGCCTCAGGGCCTTCAGATGCAACCAAGCAACCAGAACCCTATGGGGTGTGATCAATCAGGGCACACGTATAGATTGTGTGTCTGTGTGCGTGTGTGTTTGACTGGTTTCTCCCAATAAATTCCCAATGCACCTCCTGTTTGTCACATTCCCATACAGTCTCCAAAGGTCTGTTGTGGTCATCCCACTGACCCCTGCTGTGTGCTGCTCCAGTAACAGTTGGCCTTGGTTACTGGCCTGTCTCAGAAGGGTGGAATGAGAACTAGTGGTGAAGTGTTTGGAACGTGCTGGAAGGCCCATTCCTCCAATCAGCAGACAACTGAGGTGTCGCCATACAGTAGCAGCCAATCCACTACCTACATCAAATCAATCAGTTCAAGCTGTGTGTGGGGCTCTGATGATTAATGTAGGTTAACAAACATGCAAGCAAACTTAAACACACACACACGCTAGTTTTTTTCACCAATGTAGCAATTTAGAATGTAGGGAATGGAACACTTTTTTGTAACGCGCAAACTGAGCGTCTTGGCATTCTTCTCCCATCACACACTGTATATCGCACTAACTTTTTGATGCGCATCATTTACGCAAATTATCTTTTGAGTGGAAAAAGGGTTTTCACTTTACTAATTAGCTGCTTTGACTCAAAGTTTTATCAAGTGTTAGGCCTGTATAACGTTAAGACTTCATTGCTTAAGCAATAATACATACTAATTCTAATACATCGATGGACAATTTATTTGTTTAGTTGTACAGTACTATCAAAGGCTAAGCATGTGGTCAGGAATGAGGGTAGACTTAGGGTATCTATCAATATGCATTTTCATGAGAGGCAGCGACTTTGGAGACATAAAACTACTCCGTGCCAAGTCAACATGACCTGCTCACATACCAAGTGCATTGACCTTGTGTTCTTTGCAATACCTTCTGTTCAAATCGTTTCCCTTCTCTTTGTATGGTGCTTTAAGACTATATTAAAATAGAGGCCAAAGACAAATCACTGGGGACTTGGGAAATCTCCCTGATGCGTTTCCTAATCCTAGAGATGCCTCATAAAACTCATAAAGACAGAGGGTCTTTACAGGCCACCCGTCTATTGCTCCTCGCTCAGTCTCCACTGGGATTATAATCCGGAATTGCTCTTTGCGAGATCAAACCATTGGCCACTGTTTGGGGGGCTCACGCCAATCAGAGACGAGACAGTGTGGCTAAGTGACATGTTGTAGAAGTGAGTCATTTGTTTTGAAAAACAGGGATAGCAATGGCAGCAGTGCTAGTCTAGAGCCACACCGAGACACACGCAGTAGAGGCCAGTCCTCAAAGGAGGATGGCCACCCATACTGTACTGTAGATCCCCAACGGTGGAACGAGATAGTGACCACTACCAGAACATGATGCCCCTCTCCAGAACCTCTTGAAGAGCCGACACGTCTGAGAGTAGCTGACCTCCTGCCACTTCTGACCAACCTAACGTGCCTAACCCACACTTACCATGCACTTCATCTTCATCCACTTTTAGCTATTTGCATTACTTTTCCTGGTTGTCACTTAAATATCTGCACTATCATTCTCTGGTTACTGCATAAGGCAGTACTTAAACAATTAGTATCTATTGTAACTCTATAATGCTACAGTTTCCTTTCCCACTGTGGGTTGAGTGTCAGTCCATTTGTAAGGACTAAATTGTTTTGGAAAAAAGAGTCAGCTACTGTAAATGAATAAATACAAATGTAGCAATGCTAGTGAAATAGAATGTGTAAAACTATTAATCAAGAGCCTTATTACCAAGGAAATCTGGGGATGGTCTAGACTCTAATGTGTAAGCTTTCAACAATGCTGATGAGGAGATCCAATGATACAATGCCTGGAAACAGTCCCCAGCAGAGCAAGGCCATCCACTATTCACAAAAGTGATTTTGGGTCTGGTTATATCAGACTGGGTCTTAGGAAAAAATAGAGCCATACATCAATACAGTGCTGTCTGAATAAGTGCCAGAGTCTGACAACACACTTTCCCAGGAAGAGCCCACGTACATGTAGCTCCTGCACCCGGAGTGAGGAGGTCTCAGTGGGCTCGGCGTTACTCAGGCGCAGGGGGAGGAAGACTATGAAAGGGCAGAGAGGGGGAGGAAGTGATGCTATTTGTGTGCAGTGTGTGACGACCAAACTACAGACAGTCACACTAACCCCCCCTCACTCTCTCTCTCTCTCTCTCTCTCTCTCTCTCGTTCTCTCCCTGTGTGTGTGCGTGTGAGTGTGTGAGTGTACGTGTGTGCGTGTGTATGAGTGTGTGTGTGTGTGTGTGTGTGTGTGTGTGTGTGTGTGTGTGAATGTGTCATGTCCCCCTTCCTCTGACAGTGCCACACTGCAGTGAGAGGAGTGAGGGGACGCCATGCTGCTGCAGTGCCTCCTCCTTCTTCTCCGACGGCTCTGCGCGTTCTCCTTTTGTTCATCCCTCCTTCTCGTTCTCCTTTTCTTCATCCCTCGTTCTTCCCAGGGCCCGGCGGTGCGATGCGGCATGCGGCGCGGCGCGATGCGGCATGCTGCGCGTGTCAGGGAGAGGGCAGCCGCACTGCCACCGCGCCCCCGCCGGCACTCGGCCGGGGCCAGGCCGGAAGGAGCCTCGGACAGCCACACAGACAGGGCTCAGCGACAGCAGATTTAATTGGCGATTAAATGGAAAAAAAAGGGAGAACACAGGAATGCCTCAGAAACTCAGATCAATGTCCAGCGCGGTGTTATTCAAAGACCCAAAGCGTAGTCCACATCTGTCGGCGGTGGCATTCCCTGACTATTTTACAGTGACCCAGTTTCCGGGGGATTATATAAATATGAATGCAATTTGAACAACCCTTAGAAAAAAAAAACAGCAGAACCTGGAGTAGAACTCTCTCTCTCTCTCTCTCTCTCTCTCTCTGCTACACAGCAGCACAGTATGCACATTTCTAATGCATAGGTATAACGAGAGGCCAGAGAACAGGGAACACGCCGCCTTTCATAATCACACAGCATGACCCCTCGGCAGACTTTCCCACAGCCTAATCATCAACCTGACAAATGTCACATATCAGGCTTCAAATCAACAAAAAAAAAACGAGAGAAAAAAAAAACGAAAAAAAAAAAAACGCATGACAATTAGAAAGAGGCTGAAGTGATGATGTCACACAGGCAGCCCAGAAATACATTATACATCAGAGAGCCAAATTAAAATGCAGGGGGGGGGAAAGACAGCAGAAAAAAGGAGAGAAAAAAAGGAGAGAAAGAGAGAGAGAGAGAGAGAGAGAGAAAAAAAACTGTCAGTGAAATTTGCCGGAGGCAGCATCCCCCCCGTCCTCCTGTCCACATGGGATACGTCAGAATGTGTGTCTTCACATTCCCACCCACTCGCTCCTATGATTCAACTCAGCCTGCATCAAGCGTGGGAGAGATGGAGAGACAGAGAGGAAGAGGGAGAGGAAGAGAAAGAGAGAGAGGGAGGCAGAGCGAGAGCGAGAGAGAGAGAGGAAGAGAGAGAGGCACAGAGAAATCGAGTAAAAGAAAGAGGAAGAAAAAGAGAAAGAGAGAGAGAGAGGAAGAGAGAGGGGGAGAAAGAGAGAGAGAGAGAGAGGGAGGGAGAGAGAGAGATAGCGAGAGTCTTTTCATTGTCTCTCTTCAAACCTCATCTCTCCAAGCCGCTGTAGAAGATCTGATATGTAAAGTGAGGGGGAAGGGCCGGGAGTGGGGGTGGTACAGCAGCACACTGCAACATTAGTCGCTGCAACTGGAATAAACGAGAAAGAGGGAGACAGAGAGAGGTACAGAGAGAGAGAGAGAGAGAGAGAGAGAGATACACAGAGAGATAGAGAGAGAGAGAGAGAGAGAGATGGCGACAGCAGCAGCACCACTGGAAACCGGGCTACAGATGAACTCTCTGGAAACTCTCCGGTGCTCAGTATACAGCACTTCTGAATGAAAATAACCAAGCGCTGACAACAGCCAAAATAAACTCTGAGCATGCCATGCTAAAATGACACTCTCCTAAATAATAATGTGCACTTACAAACACACACCTACACACACATGCACGCAGACACATACGCACACATGCACACACACTAGACACATACACACTCCTAATAATAAGGCCAATTGTGTACATAGCACAGCCCTATAGTATCACATCCAAGTCTATCTAAGACTGACTGCACATAAAACCCTATACAGTAACTATAAATGTAGTCAAAGCTGTAGCGTCCGCTGGACCTGTTGTTTTATGATCACTCACCCACACTCAAAAAAAAAAAAACAACCCGAGTGTGTGTTTGCCTGCACTACATGATAAATGTGCCTTGTAAACTGCTCGCGTTATAGCAGAGGCCTGGCTACGTTCCAGAATAGCATGCGGTAGCTATCAGACACTTGTGTTCCTCATGAACACTCCTCCTCAGGCAAGAGCCGTTTCATTAATGTGCTTCAGTACTTTCCCCTCGCCAAAAAAAAGAAGAAAAAAAACAAAAAAAAACGGAGCAAACAAATATCAAAAGGCGGCAGCCTTAACATTCCCCCCCGATGCAAATGCACTCTCTTAATGTGGTCAGCCTACAGTGAGATGACTTGGAGGAGAGAGTAGAGCCGTGTGATTTGCATAAACAGTGCTTTAGACTCAAACCAATGTTATGTAAAGAACGGCAAAACAGAAAAAGGAGAGGGAGCGGTTACATAGGAGCAATCCCCCAAACATGACCAGCGAGTCCGGCATTTAAAGGCATTTACATACTGCAAAAATAGGCAGTTGGAGTGTTGCTGTATTTCTTCTGCTCAGACAAGTCGCTGGAACCTAAAACATTTGGTTTGCTCTTGTATTACTGTATGTATCGACAAAGATTTCAACACTAC
Organism: Sardina pilchardus; assembly: GCF_963854185.1. Lineage (NCBI taxonomy): Eukaryota > Metazoa > Chordata > Actinopteri > Clupeiformes > Clupeidae > Sardina > Sardina pilchardus. Next base: position 36,054,949 of record NC_084995.1, on the reverse strand, counting down.
ATCTTGAAAAGCAGCAGCACCTCTTTTGTGCCTTCCCCAGACCAGACACACAGAACATCGTGGCCCGAGCTGGTTTGTAGATAGTAAGAGCAACAAAAGACCTTCTAGGACATTTCATTCAGTACAAGACAGGAGACAGGAGACACAGAACAAGTGCATCTCCGAGATCTGAGTGAACATAGGCATGACTCACACGTTTAAAGGTCAAAAGAAATGGTGCCACTTCCGCTGCAAGTCTCACCTGCTCCTCTGTATCTAATTGACGGCAACATGGGAAACGTAGTCCATTGTACTGTAGGACAAGAGTAATGGACATGATTTTCCCCACAGCCACTACATGGGCTGATGTGCTAGGTTACATAATATCTTTCATAAGTTTCTAAATAAGGGCTAACGGCGTAATTGGTCAATGTTCAAACATGTCAGCAGAAACAGGGGAGATCATCAGTCTGTTTCATATAGTGGAGGAGGAAGTCGTTTTTGGACTCATCCATCAGAGGCAGGGGTGGCGGAGGCTTGGGGGGGGTAACTCATCGGACGTGATGGACGCCAAGCACTCGAGACGCCACCTCCGATGGTCGCGCGCTAATCTCGAGCGTCGTCGTCCTCGTCTCCGCGGCGAGAGAGAGAGAGACGCCCCACCACGGACGAGCCTGCAGGCTACACGCAGTGAACGCATCACGGAGTACACACAAGAGGCATGTCGCCCTTTATGTTCCAATCCACAGATTTACAGAAGGGGGACTTAACGGGGAGGGGGAAGCACATTTATGTAAGACACAAGCAGGGGAGAATATGTCAGCTGGGAGAGAAGCCGTGGCAGGAAATGGGCACGAGAAGGGGAGGTGGGGGAAAAAGAGGAAGAAAGAAGGAGAGAGAGGGGGAGGGAGAGAGAGAGAAAAGAGAGAGAAAAGAGAAAGAGAAAGAGAGAGAGAGAGAGGCCTTTTCTGATTCTAAGAGTTCGACTTAATCCAGCCTGGGAGCTCTCGGTCTGCTAATTACCTCTCAGAAACAGAAGGCTCTCGGTGAGGACTCGTATCTCGGCAGCGCCACCATCTCCTGGGCTCTGTGCGAAAGGGCAGCGGAATCACTGAGCAGTCGCCTTCCCCATGGAAACGCTGCGGAAAGGCGCCGTGCCTGCCGACTAAACCTTGCCATCTACTGTTGCAGGAGCAGAGACGGCTGCTGCTTCTGTCAGTGGACACAAATAGCCGCTTCTCCCTCTCTATCTACTACGTACGCCCACACACACACACACACACACACAGCTATATACAAGTCGATGTACCTATGTTTCTCTCTCTCTCTCTCTCCGCTCACTTTCGACTGCATGTGAGCCAAGCACATTCAGCTCATGCCTGGATGTCTTGTGCTGGTGCAGGAGAGAGAGAGAACTAACAGTATTATGTGACAATCCCCACAGAGAGACTCATTTCCTTCAGAGAGAGGGGATGATAGCACGTGCACGGTGATGGGCACGTGCACAATGACGCTCGCCATCCAGTCACGGGCAGTGTGTGCCGTCACAAAGATCACACTCACGATGCATTAAGAGGAACCTGTCGATATCACTGAATAACAGAAACCTGGCAATGTCATTTCAGAGATATGAAACTGACAGGAGATCTGAACTTCACTTTTGGTCCTTCAAGTCGTCCCTCTCTTTGTCGGCCTAAGGCCATGGATGCTTACTTTGGAGGCCTCCTTTGTACACCAGCTCCCTAGAAACGGCCTCTCACTGAGACACACTTGTTACGAACCGAGCTGCACATACACTGCACGTTCTTCACAGACTCGTGGGCTATTTCTGTCTCGTCCAGTGTCCAGCTCTCGCTCGGTGTGTTGCCATGGGTTCTGCACTTCTGCGTCTGGCCCATTCTCTGTTTTGCTCTTTTTTTCAAAGCCACGGAATCCTCCACTGGATCTACAGCATATCCAGGATATTGTGTAATGGATTTCCCTGCATACTGTAGGAACGACGAGGACGACGTTCGCCGACAATAAATCGTGACAAATCTCTTGTCAGTGTTCAGCCTTTCACAATACGGTGACAATAACATAATTTAACTTATGCTTGTCGATATGTCCAACAGTTTTTTGGAGGGGCTATATTGGACCCCAGGGAGAATAGCTGGGACAGTATCCCAGCTGATGGGCATCCTATAAACAATAAATGACAATAAATAACATTAAGTTGAATTAAATAACTGATGATACCCGCCTTGTTATATCTATTTTTGTCTGATCATCGTGTTATATTATATTCATTAGAGCAAAAACACTACAAGGTCTCAAAGCTGTAGAAATGCTGTGTCCTGACTCCAAAAAACATCTCCATACTGCGTTGTAAATAGATCATTGACACTTTTCAGATGATTAGGATTAGTAAAAATGTTATGACCTCCAGCTTCACTTCGCATAGTTGAGGACTGAAACTTCCAATTAATTCCACTTACCTCGTTCATCTTACAAAGGCCCTATGAATAATTTGTACTGCCTACTGTGACTCATTTGTGAGTTGCCGCAGATAACATCTCCTAAATGTATGAATGTAAATGAATTTAGCATCGCCGAAGAATGAACTTGCTGCCATCCCGCAGTGCCTTCATACCGAACACAGAACTTCTATCCCATAAACTATCCGCTCCACATCCTTTTACCTTTTATTGGATAAAAAGCCGCCGCCACAGCTTGTGTGCACCAGTCTTGGTGACCAATGACCTTCTGGCCCTGATTGCTTTGCTCTGTGGTGCCTGAATGATGGCTTGCTGTGGACGACTCAATTTGCTTTCTCCGGCACGATGCAGGCCTGACTCCCCAGGGCCCCCCCATACCTCCCCCCCCCCCTCCCCCTCACCCCATGCACATCAGCTGTGACTGCTGGATTAAAATATGGGCTTCCATGTCACACACACAAAGCCTTTCATCTGCATTTGATCAAAGGGGAAAATTCAACCGTGGTGAGGAAACTTGCACAGGACTTGCTATCGCTGCTCGACACTCCACTGCGATACTGGGGAGTCGGAGGTACAAAGAGAGGCACCTTTTAATCTGCATGGTGCTGACATAAATGACTTGAAGGCAAGGCAAATATAACTCCTCCAGCGCAGGCAAGAAATGAAGAACTTTGAATGAAGAGTCCTGGTCTCAGAACTTTACAAGATGAGATTGAGGATTTGAGCCAAGGACCCAAATACCTCAGCAGTGCATCACCATCAGAGGAGCTCAATAGCTACATTTATAGTCTTGACAGGGATTCAACACACTGAAAACCTCATAACCCATCTGAATTCACATGGGGGACTCAACCATTGCTTTTTAAATTGAAATGATTGTCAGGTGTCCATTACTGATACAAAAACTTTACTCATTAATAACATAATGGTCGACATCTCAGCTGACGAGGCTTTCGCAAGATTAAATGCACTAAGTGATGTCCATATTACTGCTGACATCAGCTCTATGACACCACAGTGCACCAGGAGCGAGAAGAGCAAGATGTTCAATAACCAAGAGAAGCAGAAAGGGTGAATATGGAGTTATAATTAGACACTAGTTATGTTACATGCTACCATTTCATGGAATGACTCATTTTTCAGTGTTTGCTGAAAGACTATTGATCAGTTCAGCATAAAATAGGCACTCTCATCACCACACTTTACCACTTGCCGAGCGGTCTTTGGCCTCCTCCACCCCCATACACCAAGGGCGTCAATCTCTGTTCTCTTGTCTTCATATCGAGATAAAATTTCCGTTTTACAAAAAAAAAAGAGCAGCAGCATGCCATTATTTCATCAAACTTTTCTAACATGTCCTCAAAATACTGCCAACAGCAATTAGCCCTCAGCTTCTTGTTCCATATTTTCAGAAGTTAGCAAGACACCTAAAATCAGAGGGAAAAATATAGAAAGGTGTCGGTTAAAATTTAATGAGCTGAGCTATTGCTTTGGGCAAATGGAACACCCGTTCCGAATGAGTGCCTGTCTGACCACGTGTTTCACCTTCTGGTGCACTTTGGGAAAAAATAACACCGTCACCAGTGCCAAGAGTCGGTCTGTTTTCCACCACATGCTGAAAGCTCTGCTCCACATTTTCCTCTGCAAAAACAAATACATATATGGCATGGCTTAAGAAGGCTTCCCGTGAAATTTGCCACCAAAGGCTTATGATTAGTCTAAATTGTCCCGAGCTTTTTGGAAACACGTCAGGGTGGACTTTTTTTTCCCTGCCCTAGCCGTGCTGATGGCAAGAGAATGCCAGCGATGGGTTTAGATCACAGAGAACTCACAACAGTGTCCACACAAAGTACAGCTAATACACAAATGATGTTGGAAATGAAAGGTTAAACATCTTGCTGCAAAACAAGAGGCAGCATCAGCATGAAAGGGGATTATTTTCCTTCTGATGTTCGCTGAGGGGACTGCGACAGCCTTCAAACTGAATATGGAATGTTGCCTGGATACCAAAACCAAATCAGCATCCCCCCCTAACCAGATGTCCCCATGTCCTCCACCTTCGCCTGAGTCCTTGGAAGACATGTCATTCGCTTCTCTTTTCCTCTCTCTCTCTCCCTCTCTCTCTCTGCCGTGGTTTATCAGATTTCTTCACCTCCACTCTGTGCTTCCCTTTCCTCTTTCCTCTCCACTGATCCGATCTCCTTCCTCCGCGATGATATAATCTCTTCTGTTCAATTAATGAGCACTCTGTCCCAGGACTCTACTCATATCTCAATCTCATTGCTCACCCAGTCAATGCTAATGCAACTTTTACACAGGCTGCTAGCACTAATAACTGAAACAGCTGCAGTGTCTAAAGTTTGTTCAACATTTCCATTTTAGGCCAACACTCAAACATTCAGCTATGAAAATATTGAGCCAATTGATGGCTTTCTTTAGCCTGGCCAGCGCCACCACTTCTCAATGAGACGTGGTCTGGGAACCAATTTCTAATTTTCTCGTATTTGAAAAAATGCCCAGATCCGTTTATTGGGCGCCACGGATGTCTATCAAATGCGTCTGTGCATAGCTCATCATCGTCTTGCTTTCCCCCCTGTTCTTTGATTGGTCCCCTATCTGAGGCAAAAATTAGGGTGGTAGTTTCCAGGCTGCCTTAGCAGCATGAATCAAATCACGCGCAAGGCAGCATGGGAACACCCAGGCTAGGCTTTGTTTGAGAACAAGCAGGTACCGGTACATTAAAAGGTCTACTAAGACTATACTGTAGTTTTGATTTATTTCAGGACATCTTTTCTCTTGGTCACTCTATGATTGTTTAGCAGTGCAATGCAGCAATATACCCAGTCTGAACTGATTGAAAGGTAACAAAATAATACAATTACTGAATTAAATTCTAAACTGAAAAACTTGAAAATGTCAATAACAGCGTGCCAGTATGAGTGTGTATGTGTGTGAGCGCTTGCTACACTCGCAGCGGTCATTGTAATTACTTTCAACAACACAAAACACAGTCAATAGAGTGAGGACAACAGATTACTTGTGCATACTGTATCAGTCTACAATCTCTTCTTTTACCATCTGCACTTCTGCAGTAAGTCTTCCAGTTTGCTAAGGCTGAAAAAATAAGCTGTCTACAACTGATTACACTGATCAAAGAATATTTGGAAGGATAGCCAGTACGGCTGCATTCAAGAATGGCTATCAACCCCCATATTACCGCAAACACCTGCAACCACATGTGCAGAGTGAACATAAGAGTGCAGTCAAAGCCCCACTAGCCCCAATGGTCCTTTATCAGCACGTGTCAGACCCTCTGTGTCAGGCCATGCGCCCCCAGATAACACACACACACACACACACACACACACACACACACACACACACACACACACCACACCACACCACACCACACCACACCACACCACACACACACACACATACTGCTATCTGGATTTCTCCAGGGGTGGAAACACTTCCACTATCAGATCATTCTTCAGACTCCTGTACTTCCAGGTTAATCCACAGCTCCTGACTCGTAGCAGGCACTATCAGGGGCAGCCTGGGGGTTGAGTTGGCGTAACGTCACAGCTTCATGGCTAACCCCCCCCACCCCCCACCAGCACAACACATCTGCAGTCGGATGCCCTCGCCCCTCGGTAAGCGGAGGTTGCTCATGGAGAGACTGAGCTGCTGAAGCTCCAAAGATGAGGCTTGAACTCAGCGACTCCTCAAACTTTTGTATGACAACAGCAAGGATGTCAAGACCCTAAACAACCACACTCAAATCCCACTTCATGAATGCTAATGAGCCGCCACGGCGAAAGATAGCTCTTTTGGGCAAAGATATTAAAGCCAGAAATACATCACCGAGGCTCATAAAAACCAGGAGTATTATTTCCTTGGGGTGTTAACGTACTGTAAGTGCTGCGGCAGGAAGCCAGTCCTTTTCTATCCTCTGATTATATGTGAATTACACAAAACAATATACAACTAATATGATGCCGCTCGGGCTAATGGCAGATGTCACACGATATACTGTACATTGTCCTTAACATGTTGCCTCTAAAACACCAAACAGAAGGGGCATTTGCTTGCTATTTAATAAACACATACTATAACACCACAATCTGTAATACCACTGCAACAAAATAGACGTTACGTTCAGAGTAAAACCCTCTATTGAAAGTAGCAGGTCTTGGAAAGGTTAGATTTTTATAGCGCCATCATCTCCACGTCACACAGTTCAACAGAAAGCATCGAGACAATTTATTTATTGGTTCCAGTCTTCCACCATCAAAAATAACAGTGGCCTTCAATCCACTGTCAACACCTCTTCAGAGATGATTGGTATAGCTCTCAGGTGCCTTTCCAATTCTACCACCATAATTGGAGAAGGGTTTGTGTATAGTGTGTGTGTATGTGTGTGTGTGTTTGTCTGCAATTCCTGCACGCCACGGTTCTCAAAACTTGCCAACATTTCAGTAGGTGTGACTTTTGCACCTCTTTCATTTTTAACGAATCATTCTGTTTTGCATGCTTCCAATTAGCTCTTCATACCTAGCTGGCAGCCTCCCTCAGAGTGTCTCGCCCAGGGAGTAGTATTGCATTACAACTCAACTATGGCATTACTAGAAGCTGATACATGTAGCACATTTAAATGATTATCTACAGTATCATTGCATTTTTAAGAGATTTGCATTATAGTGACCTCCAACGTTATTGGAGAGTATGTTCTACTCAGTAGAATCTACTGCGTATGTGTATACTATAGTCATGCTTCACATGACTGAATCACTTGGCATACACCAAATATTCCAAACCTTGTCTCCAACATCTCCCACAAACACATTCCTGCAACAATGCAAATACATAATAAACTATCAACAAATGCAATTTCATGAAATGAAAATAAACATGGTTGGTTGACATTTTGACAGCAAAATCCCTGACTCAATTGAATTCCTGTAGACAATCTCCTTGGCACAAATAATGCATGTGTGAAAGCATGTGTGTGAGTGTGTGTGTTGTGAGTGTGATTATGTTTTACATTGCATGTTACGATAACTTGTCCTTTCTCACACATACTGACACTGCAGCACGGGATACAAAGCCAGAGACACATCACGGTTTCACTTCTGCTGCGCAACAACACTGGCCAAAACTACAAAAACACAGTGACTTCCGCTATAGTGCTTCATCTTTCTGACAGTTAAAAAACAAAGCAATTAGAAACAGCAGGCTAGGAAATGCCAGAATTCATATTGATCCACAAGGGTACTTCAGAAGTGCGGGATCAGTGCACTTTTAAACCATTCTGCAGTCAGTGCGAAAGCCAACAAGACAACACACAGAACTACTTACCCTGTTTAACTGGACATTTTAAGTTGATCTGAACTGGTGCATTGAAATCCCAGTTTATCTGCCTCCACACCGACACCGTTCACTGTAGTGAAAAGAAAACACAGAAACGTACCGATGACAAAACAATATCAACAAACAAATACAAAATGAACTGCGCAGTGGACCAGAGTCTGCTAAAAACAGTGCTTTTAATAAAGCTGAAACATGACACTCTGATTTGATTCTGGTGTGTAAGTCAGTGATGCCACTGCGTAAGCCACTGAAGAGAGCGAGATGAGAGATGAGATTAAACCTAACACACTCTGTGAGGTTAATAAAATAACAGCAGAGGTGGACTATGGCAAACAGGGCGTCGTAAAACAGAACAGCGCCCCACTCTCTAGTTCATTCTTTATGAACCAGAACAGCTGCACATGCTTCTCTGAAAACACTGAGTATCTGGAATGCTCTGAAATGCTTTTTCGTAGTCCTCTGTAGCATCAGGTATGTCAATGTTCCCGATGAAGATGTAAGTTGAACTTAAATTGCATTGTAGACACATTACTGTATGTCCAAGAAAAGGCCCACACCGTTATCCCCAGTGTTGTAGTTACACAACATTATCATATGATTTCCCAAATGAACCTCATACCTGTCCTCCCCCTCCACATTTCAAATGAGATGATGGGCAAGTGCATGAATCTTTTAAGGAATGTTCCAGAACTGCTTTCCCCTTTCATATTCACATCTGCTGAATCATATAACCCGCCCCCCCCCCCACACACACACACACACACAAACACACCCACCCCACCCCGCCCCACGCACCCCTCAAACAAGTCCCCAAGGAAGCGGGCACACCACAGTGTGATTCCGGGTGGTACATGATGAAGATGAAGAGATAAGCGGCGCAGGAAAGCCAAATGAATCTGCCTTTGATTAAGCGGGCTGGCGCTGCCTCGGGATGTTGCTGCAGTAGCAGGCGGCTCGCGAGCCTCCGCAGCGTTCGCACGGACAAGCATCATTGGCTTTGATCATTAGATGGTGCCACTGATGAGACCCAATAATGCAAATGGGTAGAGTGTTGTGCGTGTGTGTGCGTGTGTGTGTGCCTGTGTGTGTGTGTGTGTGATGGCGCGTGTGTGTGTGCGTGTGTGTGTATGTTGGGCATGATGGAGGGAGGGGAGAAACTGATTTCCTTGAAGAGCTGAAATGTCATTTCCACTCCATTGTGCCGACCCACCACAGGCTGGCGAACTGATGGAGATCATTAACTGGGACAATCACTGTAGGTCAGTCACGCCTGACATACATATGGCCCCAAACACATAGAACATGAATCAACATTGATTGATCTGGACACAAGAAAAATACAGAGCACCAGTCCACAGTTTATACTGATGGCAGGAAGGAGCCATCTCCATTACCACTGTGCACAGTTCAATACGGAACAGGTGTGGTGGAACTAGAGACATTTAGGCTTAATGGAGAACAAAAACAAATCACTGTCTATAGGTGGTGAATGACAAAATGGCATGACATGACCGCGGCACCGAAGATTTAATTCTAGCTGCAACGACAATTCAGACAATGGAGAAAACATGTGCGGATGCCATTACACCGTCATCCTATAAAAACTACACCCTGGAGGTGTGCGGGAGACTCTTGAAGACAGTCAGCCTATAACATTTGCATAAACTTAATTGTCAGCCATTTGCAGCGTTTTATTGGTGTGGCTCCGCTCACAGCGCCTTGGCAGTGTAGTGGTATGTGTGTGTTCTTGTGTTCTTGTGTCTCGTGTGTGTGTGTGTGTGCGTTTGTGTGTTCTAATGTCTATGTGCATGTGTGTCTCCTTATGTCTTGTGTGTGTGTGTGTGTGTGTGTGTGCGTGCACATGAGTTCTAATGTCTATGTCGATGTGTGTGTTTGTGTGTGTTCTAATGTCTATGTGCATGTGTGTGTCTACGTGTGTGCATGTGTGCTTGTGTGTGTGTGTGCGTGCATATGGACGTCGCCGGTGAGTGAGCGAGTGAGAGAGAGAGAGAGCGAGAGAGCGAGCGAGAGACTGATGGAGATAATGGACGAGTCCACATCCATTATGCTCCGGCGCTGGCCCTGCTCGCGCGCTGACTGAGGGAATATTAAAGGAGTGACATAATGAGGAAATACGGCACACCAGAGCGCCCGCAGCGGCAGCGGCAGCCAGCCAGTCAGTCAGCCAGCCTGGCTGATGCATGGGCTCTGCCTCCGGCCCCCCCCAACAAATGACTGCCGGATGAGGCCGCAATATGTTCACTTCTGGGGCTTAGAGTTTGCGAGCGAGTGGGCGTTCAGGATGGAGGGGAGGTGTGAGTGTGTGTGTGTGTGTGTGTGTCTGTGTGTGTGTGTGTGGAGGCTCGTGGGGAGGATTCCTCCAGGAAATCTTAGAAGTAGCTACGACTCCTCAGTGGAGTGGTTGGTGCGCTGGATACTGGAGGAACTTTTGAGGCGTGTGCGGCTGTGCGCTGCCCTCTGAAGCCATGCAGCCACCGCGGCCCCCGTCTATGTCCTGTTGCCGCTCTAATTGGACACCGTGCCTGAAAATATCTGACACCCATCTCTACCCTCGGCGCTGAAACTGGGAGAGGATTATCAGTATGCAAGAAAAAAAAAAGAAACAACAATGTGGGTAATAATTAAAAGTTAATTACATTTTAATATTCCTGAATGAGCCTTTATGTTTTATACGTGTGCGTGTGCGTGTGCGTGTGCGTGTGTGTGTGTGTGTGTGTGTGTGTGTGTGTGGTGGCAGGAGAGATGGCAAACATAAGTGGCAGCAGCTGCCGGGGATCATTGTGTGAGTGAAGTCAGATGCTGATAACATGCTTGGCTTTTCAGGCCACTGCACCGCACCGCACCGCACCACTCCACACGCCGCACACACAGACAGCGCTCAACTACATCAGCGCTGCAGCGATCTGTGGCACTGTTGGTTCTCGAGCTAATTTGTTTGTCAGGGTTAATTTGACACGTTACCGCCAGTTACAAAGGAGGAAGAGAGAGAAAGAATGCTCAAAATGAAATAAGGTGCTACAAAGCAAAATTGGACATTTGTTTGGAAACACCTTGCATACATACTGTAAGAATAACTATTCCTGACAACATGTAAAAAGACTGAGATCTATGTGCTACTGAATATTGCTACTGATTACTTTATTTAATCATATCATATCATCAAATAATGAAATGATGATATTTTTTCATGACTTTGAAACCTAATTTAATAAACATGGCAACAACCATGTTTTTATTCAATCAGATTTGTCTAAATGGTTAAGCGTGACAAATTCAGAACACACATCTCTTTTTGCTTTACAGGAGCTTTAACAGGTTTTTCTTAACTGTTGAAGGAGAAATAACACAATGAATAAAATACTCTGAAGGTGATTTGGCTTTGGGCCGAAGTAATGAAAGATGCAATGAATTCCGATCAGTCGAAACTGCTTGAAAGCACACAGTGTTCCCTACAGCACTGAACAGAGGACTCCGAATCTACAGGGAATTCCTCTGAAAATCCCACAAATCCACCAATTTAAATATTCACAACAGCCTTCTCCCATTGCTGCCTGCTTCTGTCTAGAGTGATCATATACTCTCACTCCATAATGCAAAATCACGCCCCTCCCCCAACACTGTAACACACACCAAACACACACTCTGCTCCCACCGCGATCTTTCCATGAACATTTCCGTGTGTGTGTGTGTGTGTGTGTGTGTGTGTGTGTGTGTGTGTGCGTGTGCGAGGAGGAGCGTTGCTCTTCCTCTGCTCTGAAGGAGGACTCACACACACAGCCCACAGCGAGTGGCCCTGCTGGCGGCGTCAGCGTCGAACAGATGTCTCCCTGAGAGGGCTGCGTTTTTGGTGCGCGTCGTTGGGGGAGCAATGCGGATTATGTGGTGCGTGTGAAAAGAATGACTCCGAGGGATTTTCATCAGCGGAGGCTCGGCCTTCGACCCGCTGCGCACGCTCCCTCAAACCTCCTCATCCCACTGCCACCCAACGACTTGCTCGCAGAAGATGTTTCCAAGTGTGTGTGTGAGTGTGTGTGAGTGTGTGTGTGTGTGTGTGTGTGTGTGTGTGTGTGTGTGTGTGTGTGTGTGTGTGTGTGTGTGTGTGTGTGTGTGTGTGTGTGTGCTAATGACAAAGCCTCTGCACAATGAACATGCTGGGCTAATGGACCATGAAATTCAAACACAAAAATGCACATAAGGACTCTGCAACCATCTAAATGAAACATGACACAAATCGTAAGTCAGTGTATATACAGCTGCGTAATGCAGTCCTTTCAATAGACACGGTGGGCAGCCAGGCATCCACTGAAGCACCCCTGACATTTGTTTGTGTTGATAACCTTTCTGGAGGGCCACCATCCTACTGGGTGCACCCTTGGGGCTGCTTCCTGACAACAGTGGCACGGGCCCCCACAGCTGTGGGTGTAGGCCGGGTTCATGTTTATCCCGAGACTCAGGTGAATCATGTGCGCATCTTGAGCAATCCATTAGCCTGAGACACCCCCCCCCCCACCCCACCCCCCCGGCGCTAATGACCTGGCATGAGTCACACTGTAATAACTGATGCAATTAAGCCGAGGAGGCGATGATGCCTGTTCACCATGTGTTATTGGCTTATTATCACGAGGTTCACACTAACAAAATGATTCCCTTTTTAAAGCCAAAAACCTGACATCAGATTTTGCTTTTCTGTTTTTTTTTTCCTTCTTTTTTTCCCAGAGCCGACTAATGAAAGCCAAAATTATAGCCTTGGGGATAAGGTCTCTATGGCTGTGTGACTAGTTCATTTCTGTATTTAAAAAAAAACAAAAAACAAAGCAGATGTTTTCCAAAGGGTACTTTTCTGTGGGGGGAAAACATGCGATACATTATTTATATTTTAATTTCCTTTCATCTCCACTTGTGCTTTTGAGATGGGACTGATAAACGGAAGGCTGCCGCGCCGTGCGACTGGCAATGCAGAAACCTATGCCGCGTCCAATCTGCACTCCGCGTCCACCGCTGAGCCCAGAGATATAAAGCGGCACCAGCAACTATAGTGACACATAGAGGCTAGCGGACGAGCAGTTAGCGCTGCTCCAGCCACTCTTAAGAGTGGAGTGCGGAGGCAAGAGAGACAGACTGAGAGGGAAACAATAGAGAAGATACAAAAAAAACAAGTCTTGAGTGTGCGTATGGATGTATGAGACAGAATTGAAGTGTGGCTTGGAGAGGTGTCAACAGATGACAGGAAATGTCCCCTCCGGGGAGGAGGAGCGCTCTGATTCTGGGATCAATAGCGCTCTCAGCCGGAAGACTCCCACTGAGAGGGGTAGGTTAAACGAGAGGGAGGAAGGAAGAGGGAGGGAGAGAGAGAGAGCGAGAGAGAGAGAGGAAGAGAGAGAGGGAGAGAGAGAGAGAGAGAGAGAGAGAGGAAGGGAGAGAGAGGAAGAGAGACAGAGAGAGAGAGAGAGAGAGAGAGAGAAGGCCCGTGCCAAGGGAGGGTGTCAGGTTGGTAAGTGGGAGTGTGACCAGCAAGAGGCCTGTGCAGGCAGGCAGTGCCAATCACACTTTCAGCCGCGCAAATGGGAGCCAGTGTGCGCTTGAACGTGGCCGCAGAGCCAGATTGCTCATAGAGACGTGCAAGCCAGAGCCCCCCTGCTACCGCGCTAACGGCAGAGGGCCACGCCGGGTTCCCAATCCCCCGCTCGCATGGCGCAGGGCCGCGCTCCGCCACATCTCTAGGTTCATCTCCGCCTCGCGCCGACGCACATAATTAAAGTGGGGGCTAGAATCCCTGGAAAGCCGGAGAGGGATTTCAGGTGAGCCAGGTGCTCCACAGCTGCAACTCAGCACATGGAGCTTTACTCGGCTAAAAACACAACAGCGCCGACGGGGAGAGGCGGGCGAAAACAACACTCGCAAATCCACCGTGATACCCCCCCCCCCCCCCCGCACCCTCCGCCCCTCGCTCACCGACGCCACGGAGCAGGACCGGGCTCACGCTTTCTCACGGACGAGACTTTACCGAGACCCGCAAACGTGTTCTTAGGGCTCAAGGCAGCAGTTATAGGTTAATGATTTATTGGAAAAACAATTACAGTTGCGGTAAAAAAAAAAAAAAAAAAAAGATGAGTGTCAGGTGTTCGCTGACACAGATTTACTGAAACTAAGCAAACAAACCGAGGATGGAGCACAGCAACGCACAGTGTGAACGCACAGATGGAGAACACTGGGAAAAATATGCTAGATGCTGTATCCATTGCAAATGATGTGCTAATGTACTAGTAATGCAAGGACAAAGAGCTGCAGGCAGCCTGCTGCTTCCCTGGTACTGGAATAGCGAGGACCCGTGGGGGGTTTGTGGTTGATGGCTGAGACAGGGGCTAGCCAAGAGGGGAGGAGGAAATGAGGAGGTCACACCTGCTGGTGCCGCAGGAGAAGGTCAACCGCGTAGCTTAGTAAGAGTTTATGCCGGCTAAGGTGTCTTCTAGGAAGTCTCTGTGTCAAATACAAGCACAGTCTCAGCCATTAGTTGAAATGCCAGAGGAAAGATCTTGTGAAAACTCAACTCAAGGAGAAGGACATGACTTTATTCTCTTGTTATACTGATATACTGACTGCATTTATATTAACCGATTGATTATTACACAATCAAACATTTTCATTGACTGCGTTTACATGTGCTTCGATATCCTGGTTATGATTAGGCTTTTGAAGTATCCTGGTTTTGTGTGCTCATGTAAATGTCATATCCCAATTTCAGAACCCCAGTTAAGCCCTTATCCCAAGTTTGAGAAATCCGGTTATGCTAGTTGGAGTAATGGACACTGGCTACACCTTTCCCCGGACAGTGGCTGGCTACATACTGTACATAACACTTCACTGTACAGTAAGTAACCGGGATACTAGTCTTTGTCAAAATGCAAGGATATTAATAAGCAGGTTTCCTGGTGCTCATTTAAACACCTTAACCTGAATATGATCAAAATTGGGATAAGTCTCAAAACAGGGATGCTGAAGTACATGTACTGTAATTACACAATCAGTGACACTGCCTGTAAAACAACAGCAACCTGCCCAGTACTCCTCACCCAACACACATACACACACACACCCCCTAGGCTGCCAATGCCCTTTGCCCTACATTACACATGAAAAAAGTTCCCTCTTGCTGAGTATAAATCCTGGGACAGCCTGAATACTTCATTCCAGGACAGCTGGGAAATACAGTCGGCACGCACTGAGATCTGTCACACAACCATTTCTAATATAGTAAATGGCCACATCTCACATCTGCCACGGGGCAGTCAGTTACCTAAATATGTCAGAAATACTAACACTGGTCCTGGATTATATTCCTAATCCACGTATCAGATGCTGCCTTGCTGTTTTTGGACACAGCGTTGCTGCACGTCCGCATCAAAATGGGCCTCATCACAACATAAACCGCCCTGCCCTGCGAGACCCAGCCCAGCCACCATGCGCCGTAGGCATCCCCATAGCTATGAGTGGGTGGGTACATGCCATTCAGGCTGTCATGCCATTCAGGTGCCCCGGAGGTTGTGTGACACCTGCTGCCATGAGTTACCATCAATCCTCAGATGGGGGTTAACTCAGTCTGCCTGTGCCGTTTGCCTGCCTGGCTTCAATCCCATCCGCGCCAGTGCAGAGACACACAGCGCTGTATCACTTTCACCCAGACACATTTCAGCTACTTACTTACTGCCTTTCCATAAGCTGTCTGAAACATCATACACAAATGACCTGCCCCCACCCCAACCCACCCACACAAACAAACACATACATACACACACACGCACGCACACACACACACACACACACAGACGCACACACGCATACACGCATACACACACACACACACACACACACACACACACACACACACACACACAGTGCATCATAAGAGCCTCTTCATCCGCATGGCTCCTGGGTCCTAGTGCTAGAGGTGTAAAGTGTTGTATAAGTCTGTTGTAATGTAACACAGCATCTCACCAGCCTCAACACTTGGTGGAAGGCATTAGTCTCTCAAATTAACCCACAGACCACAAGACAGGAGACAGCTCCCATAACTTATCACCTTCTCCAAAGAATAGTGACGGAAGATACACGGCACACACATACACACTGACACACACACACACACACACACACACACACACACACACACACACAAAAGCGCATACAAATATGCACAAATACATCATATCCGATATCTAAAATTAAAGCTAGGTTTTGTTTCTTATAACACCATCAAACTCACCATCCTGAGGCCCAACCCCCAAGAACAAGAACATGGAAACCGTGGCAAAGACAGAGCCATTGAATAGGAAGCGTGAGTCATGAATGCAAAGCCCTGGGCATCTAACACTACCTACACAATCACAAACCGGATACAAATGATTACATACTGTATATACATACACATTCATACATACATACATACATACATACATACATACATACATGCATTTCTAAATAGTGTAACACACACATACACACACACACACACACATACAAATACACACACTAGTTAGTCAAAAATGGAACATCTCAACTCAATATAAGGCACAGAGAGGGCAGATGACTCACTGAGTCTACAGCACTTGTGTGGGAACAAAGTGAGTATCCAGAATGGTTAAAGAAATCTTCATTAAAGTACCAGGAACAATAAATAAAATCAGCAAACTCAATGGCATCCCATAAAGTAACCTTAAAACACCCACTCCCTGCGCCAGAGCACAGGATAACTTGCTAATCTCTGAGGCTTTTAATAATGTCACTTTGCATGGAGCCTTTACAGAAAGTCCCACTGCAAAGTGATGATCTGGGAGTTACTGTAATGGGCATACGACATGGCAAAGCAAATATCTGTGTGCCCCTCAGCACAGATGCTGAATGAGCTGTTAATATCAGCAGTTACAACAAAATCAATGTGGATCCACTGAAGTGCAGCTTCCACATACAGCTAGTTCATATCTCAAAGTCTCATACAGAAGGTCTATCTGCTGAGATACAAGGAACAGAACAGAACTGCATACATTCCCTTTAGCGCAGACATGTTTAGTCAACTTACATATTTAAAAAAAATATTCAAAAAAGAATGCAAACTAACCTAATGTTTCACATTAAACCCCCTAACCAGTTCACAATCCCCCTTCATTTATTTTTCAGAAATGATATGTTTGAAGGAAGTCCACATCTGGTGGAAAAAGGTGTGTGATTGGTCTTTGATTATGGGGAAACAAATTCACAAGATTACAAGCAT
The DNA here is from genome assembly GCF_963854185.1 of Sardina pilchardus. NCBI lineage: Eukaryota > Metazoa > Chordata > Actinopteri > Clupeiformes > Clupeidae > Sardina > Sardina pilchardus. The sequence continues at coordinate 36,037,834 of NC_084995.1, read as the reverse complement.
TGCTGGAGGCTATTATCAACACACATTCACACTGGAAAGGACAAGTGTCAAGAGACCATGGAGTGCTAATGCAATTCAGACACTGCAGGCGAAATAAACAAAATGCTGTACGACAAAGTTAAAACAATATAAACTTTTGTGCTAAGATCCATACATCATAGGGATGAAGAAGAATAAAATGCAATACTGACATCCTGAGAAGCCAATCAGTCCCCTTTATCTATCTAGTGTTCTCCATTAAATATGAGATCACTAGGCTAACCCTACTTTCATTCATACTGTACATTATTATTTTAGTGGCTGTTTCTCTAGTAGCTTCACCATCCATAGCAACATGTGATGCTGTGGATGAATGAGTGCTGTTCATGAGCACATGTAGAAGGGAAAAGGGGGTTGATTTGAACTAATGTTACTACTGGTAAGTTACGCCGCTTTTTAACACTCCAGAATAAGTGTGGCATAAGTTCTCGTAATGGAAGATAATACACCATGACATTTATTCACAATTAAAACAAGTTCCACATTGAAACACAGCTGTTCAATTGGCAGTAGATTGTTTTTGTTCTGGTAGCAGAACTAATTTTAGTAACTCACTCTGGCTATAGTCATTTATTTTAAGGAAGGCAAACACTAAGGCCTTGTAATGCACAGTGGCTGCACTGTGAAATTCAGCGTGAAATAGTTTTCCTAACACTACGGGTTGCGCAGACGGTCCAAACCAAAAATGCTTAGCTCGTCCCAGTTTATTTGTTTGCCAATCTCTTCATATAAAACCACTGTGCTAACAATTTCTTATGCAATCAGATTTTAACACCTTGTGTGGGCCACTGGACCAGTGATGAAATATGGATTATTTAACCAGAACTGCTGCTACAACTTTCTTGTAGAAAGATTGTGCATTAATTGTCAAAATCATCAGTGGACTAGCCTTCTTGATAACAAAAATAATTTGCAGAGAATGGCCCAAGTGTACAGCAGAATGTGACTGGCTGATGTCATCAGCAGATTAAACAGTAGATTTCCCCCCCTCACTCATTTTGAATCATCTGCAGGGATTTAATAAAGCCTTTTGGAACTTTATCTTTTTATCCCTTTGAAACTCCACATTCAACTCAACTACAGTATATGTTTCAGCACATAAAACCATGTGTTGGTGTTGGTGTGCGCCCATTAAAAACCAACCTTCAACTCACAGCTACTATAAATCAATCCGTCATTAAGGTATATTTTCCGAGGAACATGGACATACCCTACAACGTTGCCAAAGATGGCAAGTGTGTGCTATACATCAAACCTAGTGCTGTGTGCATGCTATTGCCACTAAAGTGGAGCTAACTGTAACTAACGCTGACCTTCAATGAGCCATTCCATAAATGTCACAGGGCCTTTGATATCACAAGCTTTGTCATGTGGCTTATGCTGCCTCCGTAGACATACCTCAGCTGTGTCCTCACCGGGCCCTGCATATCTCTCTATCTCATACACCACCACTTCCTCTCATGCATCTTAAAGGCAATGTAACATGACAGAGTGAATATTGTAACCTTACCATAAAAATGGTACATTCATTCAATTTGGCAAATGTCTCTCTCTCTCTCTCTCTCTCTCTCTCTTTCTCTCTCTCTGTCTCTCAGAAAGGGCTGTCAGACCGATCTAAATCCACAGAATAATTTAGGGGGGGAAATCAAACTTGATTTTCTTTGTCTCCTTGTGAGAGATGACCCTGGAAAAGGGCTGCATTTTTAATCCTGATGTGTCCTACATTATGATTAAGTGAGCAAGGAAGTCGTGCCAAGAGTCCGGTGGTTTTGCCTGCCAAAAGGCATACACATATCCAGGCTGCAGAGCCCGTGCAGGGCTTCCGTGTCTATGAAAATGTGGGGAACGAGCCTCTCTGAACAACCCATACAAAAAAGCAAAATCAAAATGAGACCAGACAGACCCTTAAGAGGAAAAAGGTGAGATAAGAATAGAAGAAAGTAATTTGACTACTTTGAGATTTTAAATTGGAGAGACAAAAGAGCAGATTAATTTCTCGTGAGACAAAGAAAATATATTTCCGAGAAAAGAAATGTTCCTCTGGAAACGTGAACTAAACGTTACAAATCGATACCACCACTGACTGGCTAACCCTTTAATTTGTCCCTTGGGATGAAGCATCCCCCCCCCCGCCAAAAAAATAAATAAAGCGGAAGTGGTTTTTGTTCCACTCCATGTGATGAGCCAACAGATCAGCCTGCCTGTGCTGACAACGCAATCGCGCACCTTTCTCTCGTCCACTCCAGCCAGGTGGATTCTCTCACAGGAAGAGAAGATCGGCATTGGATGAAGGAAAGGGGGGGGGGCAAGGGATATAAAAAGCTTGGGAAGGGCCTGTTGACTAAAGGTTTGTGTTCAGCTTTGGCAAGCCTCCTCCAATCCATAGATCTGATTAACGGTTGTGGAGAGTGCACATTCACACAACCCCTGCCAGAAAAGTGGAGCAGTGAGAAGGGGGGGGGGCACTTTGTTGCCAGGCGGGGGACTAATCCTGTTTCTAGGATGTGGAGGATTCTCTGTGTCAGCTGCAGTGATATTCCAGGGCCCCGTCATCCTCTGCGCTGCCACTCAACACTGTGTCTAATGGGGCTGGCGCCTGTGCCCTTTCTCTCTCTCTCTCTCTCGCTCTCTCCCTCCCTCCCTTTCTCTCTCTCTCTCTTGCTCTCTCTCACTCTTGTTCAATTTCTTTCTCTCTCTCTCTTTCCTTCTCTCTCACACACATTCTCTCTCTCTCTCGCTCTCTCCACATCCTTCAGTCTCATTCTGCTGGGACAGGCTGATTCACCCAGATCCAGCAGGGCCCCAAACCATCGGCTTGGCCACTCTCATTCTTCCTCTCGCTCTCCTTCTCTCACTTCCTCCCTCTCTCTTGCCTCCTCTCAGCCCTTTGCTCCTTTTTTTATGCTGTGACAAAGATAGCGGAAGCTCACTGACGTTCTTCGGCACGGGGCTCTTCCTAGTGCTGCATATGTGTGTAGGTGTGTGTGAGACACATATGGGACATGTGTTAGCAGGCTGGTACTGTATGTGCACATGTACTATATGTGCAAGTTGAGAGTGTGACCAAATGTTAGAGGTCTCTTAGAAATGTTCTTGTTTTTCAAAAGACACTGTCAATTACAGTTTTTGAACATGTTTACTGATTTATACTCAGTTATAATAGTGTGTAATAGTAAGTGTATAATAGCACACTTCTAGCAAAACTGTACACACTATCTACATAATGTCTGTCTTCTCACATTGGCACATGTTAGGACACAGTAGTTAGAGATTGGGCACTATACAGTACATGAGCTACAGCTACAGCATTTTTCTATATCACAAAGGAAGACAATATTGGACAGAGAGTAAGAGCCATGCCAATTGGAGGAGGATGAGGAGATAAAGAAATAAGGAGGAGGAGGGGAGATGGAGGAGGAGATGGAGATGGACAAAGACCAGGAGGTGAGGAAGTGGAGGAGGAGGAGATGGATGAGGACCAGCCAGGTTGACAAAGCAAGAAGGCGAGGTCTGTTGTAAATTTGTTTTTGTTCTTTTTTATCACTAAAATGATTTAGTTGTCTTTTACCTTTACTGTTACCTTTTCCTTATTTGCATTGATAGTGTGCACATTACACCTTACACATTTGAATACCTACTGTATGTCAATGTTTACAGTTTGGCAAAACTATACTGCAAAGTGATACAGTATGCCCTGCACACAGAGAAAGCATAACCCATGAGTGGGTTGTATTTTAATTGACTACTTTTACATGCACTAGTATCCCTGTTTTGAGGCTTATCCTGATTTTAATCATATTCAGGATACATGTACACAGAGATACCTGGTTATCAATATCACTGTATACATGATGAATACTAATGTCTTGGTTACCGACAAAGTTCTAATAGCACAGTTGCACCTTTGCATGATAAACCGGGATAAGGTGCATGCATGGATCGGTTTTCCGGTTTCTTTCCGAGTACTCCAGGTGTTGCTCAAAACTGAGATAAGTTCTTATCTGGAATGCTTGGAATTCCCAGTATTAACCAGGATACTGAAGTGCATGTAAAACGCAGTCAGTGAGCAGTTGGAGCTTTGTGTCCCTATTTACGTGATGGTTCTGTGAACTGCTTTGACACAAAAACATAATTTTGGAAACAGTTGCAGAATAACGCTAGGCAATCATAAAAAACTTTAAAATCAAATCAATCAGAAATACAGTGACATCACTGTTAAAGGGACACTTCACCGATTAGCATCAAGCTTTGTATCTTTAGAAAACCAGTCATGTTTTTGAATGGTCGTGCATCATTCCCTCAGTTTGCCTTGAGATGGGAGAAATACGGATTTCAATGTTGGACTTCCTGCTTTCAATGATGTAAAAAATCATCATTTTACATCATTGAAAGCAGGAAGACCTATTCATGGGTTTCATTGAAATCCGTATTTCTCCCATCTCAAGGCAAACTGAGGGAATGATGCACGACCATTCAAAAACATGACTGGTTTTCTAAAGATACAAAGCTTAATGCTAATTGGTGAAGTGTCCCTTTAACATTGTAAAATGTCTATTGCAGCTGGAATCATGTTATTTAATGGAATATCTACACACGCCAGTTATCAGCACCCATCGTTGTGAATGGCTAATTGATCATCCCTTTAACAATTATGTTAGTACAGATGAAAATGTTAATAAAATAATCAATAAAACTGTCTTTCTTTAAATTAGTTAAGTGTCTGAAATATCACATGCTCAAAATGGCCAGAAACAAAGAACCTAAGAAAGTCTTCAGTATATAACTGTTCTGAGAAATGAAGGCTATGTCATGTCAGAAATTCCTAAAATCCAAAGTGATGTAAGTGATCAGAGTGCAAAATAGAGATTTAAGAAATAGAGAAAAAATAGAGATCTTGCAATGGTAGATGCCAATCTTAGCACTTTTCCCACAAAAACATAACAGCTACAACAAATTGACCTGAATACTGAAATCTCCCTATACAGATCATCTCTACAGCAATCATACTGTATGACCACGTATCATGTTGCTGGCAGAGTCAATGGCCAATCTGTCGAACACGGTGGAGATGATGTGACATGGTGCTTTGGTCTTCAAGTGAAGTGGGAGATTTGTAATAGGGATCTTGCAAAAGGAAAGGCTGTCACTCAGTTTTTTCATGTACATGCCATATCATGTAGACACTGCTTGATTGGAGCCAATTTCCCCTTAGAACAGGTCACTGACCTAAAGCACAGCTCCAACCCATACAAGAACGTTTTAGGGAGGAAGCTGGCATTCTGGAGTACCATGGATATCTGTCCCTGTCACGTCAGAGAGGGTCTGTTAGTGGCTGCCAGTGTGTGTGTGTGTGTGCATGCGTTTAAAATTCTTTTTCTGGCTACTCCCCGCATGCTGCAGACCTCCTGAGGAGTCCGGTCTTGTTTTTGCCCACTGAAGGCGGCCTCGCTGCACCTTGATTAGGGTTTAGGTCCCAGCCCACGCAACGCTGTCTCAAAAAAGCAACGCTGCCTTTTGGGTGCAGGAGACAGAGCGAATGAAACAAGGAAGGCAGCGAGGCAGAAACTCTGCGCTAATAGTACGCACATTTCCCCACCGCAGCCACATTTCTTCACCCTGACAAACATGAAGGGGCAGCTTTAAATAACGCTGGTCTAAAAATAAACAGGTGAACCGATGGAAGATTACAAGATATCGCTCCTGGCTTGGGGTATGTTCTGCTGTCTTTAATCACTTTAGGCTTTAGGTTTGCCGCTCCAAATTCGATGGCGGTGTGATGTTTATCATCAAGACACACGTATTTAGGTGACACACTTTCCCCCCAGAAAAGGCCGCGCTAATAAGGGGAGAAGAGGAAGACTTCCTCCGGCTCCCACAAGCGCCTCTCTCTCCCTGCCACCACATCATCCATCATGGGTTGGCTAAGGCCCGCATGGGAGCATGACGCTCTGCAGCAAGACGTGATGGTGTGCTTGAGACACTGACCCACATATGTGGGCTTGTAAGCACTGCTTAATGGTCTGTCGTGAATGGAATCGCCAGGGAGGGAATCCCAGGCCGGACCATTACCGCTTTATTACATGCAACAGTCAAACAAAGGCTGGACAGATGTCATCTATCTGCTTTTTAGAGAAGCACATCCAACTCAAAAGACAGAAGCGGTTCACTGGAGGGTTGAGATAAGTGCACATCTACGATGGGACTCGCTCACTTTATTATGCAGATCTGTTCATAGATGAGGCAGCAACCCACATATGATAATCATTTGTGGTTCATGTGCCGTTGTGCTCCGAATCTTCTGTCCTATTTGAATCCAAATCTGTGTGAGCCCCAGACAAGAGAGAACAACCTGAAAAATAACTCACTGCTTGAGCTCAAACTCCTTTCGCTTCTATCCCCTAACCTCTCCGCTAAAAAACCTGAGCGGAGAACATGTTAAACATTCATGGCTGTCTAATTACAGTTCAGCGCAGTCATTTCAATTGCGCACCATATCCCAGCCTCATCAATCTTTCCTGCGAAAAAAATCCTCCAATAAGAAAACTACAGCCCACTAAATCAGCCCCGGCCTCCTGCCTCAGCCCTGCCGCTGTGCGGTGCGGTGCAGTGCAGTGCAGAGCGCTGTCCGTGGTGCTGATGTGTCTGCTCCAGCTGGCTGAGTGAGGGCGAGAGGGCCACACCGCCGCTGCTGCTGCTGCTGCTGCGGTGGTGCGGTGGTGCGGTCAACGGACACGGCTGAGCAGAGCTGAGGGCTGTTCCCTTTAATGAGCTCTGGCTGCAGGACGAGGGGAGCTTGCTCGCTCGCTCGCGCAAACGCTGCTCACTGGCGAGACGGTGACAATCCATGGCCTTACTGGAGTGGACAGAATGGATAACACACATCTTCCGCAATAGCTTACACCAAGTTACACCAAGTGTGTGTGTGTGTGTGTGTGTGTGTGTGTGTGTGTGTGTGTGTGTGTGCGTGGAAGGGAGAGAGAGGAGAGAGAAATGAATTCTGTTTTAGCTATTAAATCAGAAGGCATCATAGTTTCCCTATTAGAATGTTAAGTACACACATTAATCATTTAATGTGATGGAAACTGAAAATGGCAAGGTCCATTTTTCTTTGGTGCAGATGCAAATGTTCATAATGACAGCCACAGTGGCTCCTGGATGTGAAGATTTGACAAAGTAGGTCACTTCTAAGGATTAAGCTATTGACAATTTATCACAATCTAGTCCAATATCCCTTTTCAGTGAATGACATGTGTGTGTGGGTGGTTGACATGACATGGCCTTTTTTTGGTCCAGAGTGTCAAACTTAAGTAAAGAAATGTCTAATCTGCAAATAAATGTGGTTATATTGTTCAGAAAAACCTGCTTTATATGAACATATGGACCATTCATGCCAGTCATATTCCTATTTCTCAAAATTTTCAGCCAAACCAGGAAAAGCTCATATGGCGTGACTGTCCCGAGCCCATTTCATAAAGTTTGATTTTGAATAAAAAAAAATCGAATTAATATATTTTCCCATTACTTAAATACAATGAATACTAAAGATGTCTACTTGTAAGTCTGTAGTGTTTAAAGTCCAGGCATAATATTTTTGAACAAGCCATAAACAAAAACATTTTGTCCCAAAAATCAATATCATATGGTGTGACCCTAAATTATGTTTTTTAAATGTGCAATTGTGTGGAGACCTTTAGGGATAGGGGGTCCTTCCTCATTCAGGAAGTATAATAACTTCTCAGAAGGACATTGAAAGTTTACGTGTTGAGTTATCTCACATATTTCTTTCAATAAATCAAGTATTTCCAGCACTCCTATCTCAGTTCCACTTTTCGCTGTCTTTTGGTGTGACCCATTTTTCAGGAAAATTTCAAAAGTAAATAGTTTTTTGGGCAAAATTACCTTTACATCTATGTTACCATGTTAAAGTGAGCATATGATTTTGGTCCTAGCATGTAGCCTCAAGACTCATTGTTCTGCTAAGTGCATGAAACCTCATATGGAGTGACCCCATATCATATGGTGTGATGGGGTTTTGCTGTCACACCATATGATTTATTTGTCACACTATATGATATAATCTGTATTTTCCTACATAAATAATGTTTTTTTCAAAGATATGTTTAATTAATAGTTTAGTGTTATACATATTTTAACATATTTAACATTTTGTTAACATTTATTATTTAATATGTGGCACCTATTACCCAAGTGCTATACAATATCTGGTGGAATTCTGTTTTACAAAGTTCTGAGTTTTTAACAGTGATCCTTTATGTGATATATTTGTCTTAAACTGTGATTTATTGTTTGTGAAATGCATATATTCACATTTTTGCGTTAACAGATTGTTATTTGGTGTAATTTATCATATGGTGTGACACCATATCATTTGGTGTGACATCAAGAAACATCAAGAAATTATGAAAATAAAAAGGCTTTCGGAGTCTAAATCATACAAATCTGAATGTAACAGATAGGAAATAGGGTCAGCAAACATTGTATGCATTTCATTTCTTTTGTATCAAGATATGTCCAAATTAATATGAAGTTTATTGAAAGATTAGGGACAAATGCCTTACTTTGTGTATTGATGAATAAATATACTGTAAAATATAATACATTTCCACAAGGAAATGCTAGATCTTGATGAAGTAAAGATAGAAGATTATGATACACTGACTCACATAAAAAATATATACCACATTATAGTTTTACACACAATAACTTTCATGTCACACCTTATGATAATTTTAGCCACTAACACAAGACATTAGTAAATAAATATGAATTCCAATACAAATTCTAAAAGATCATACATATTTTGGGAATGGGAGAGTCAGTACAACATAACTAAGTGATTTCCATGCATAATATCTGAATTTTTTTTCAAAAACTTTTTTTCGGCCTAAAACGTCAACCACCCGTGTGCAGTTACATTTGATTCGAAGTTAGATCAATCACATTTATTTCACACGAGCCACAACGGAAAAACTGATCAGTTTGTGATGGTGTACAGATTATATATTAGTCACATTTGATTTATTTTATCTGAAGGAGGGTGACTTTCAACACCATATGAAGATGGAGAACTTAAAAAGAGCTTTTTTTTCTTACTGCTGTTTTTATGGAATAATACTAATTTAGAATCCATTGTAGCATTTAAAACAAATTACCAAATGGATCGTTTGGGCAACACCCCAAATCATTTCAGGCCTCAGTTTATTCTACCATCTGATGCATGTCCAATGCGGAGAACAAAATAGTATTGCTCAGTTCACAAACGCAGTGCTCTTAGTCTTTGCTTGACATTTAATGCATGTTTTTTACAATCTCATTTCACAACAGACTTCCACAGATGTGCAGTCAAGCAATTACAGAAATGAAACCTTTAATCCCTTTTTGGCATTACTTACGCAACTGACGTGACAACTCATTTGGTGAACTAGCCATGTCCTAAGTGTGATCAAACACATCCAGTCAGTGGTATCATGGCCGCCATGTCTCTTTTTCTAAATATCTGCAATCTGTGAAAGGCTAGGGGAAAGGCAACTGAAAAATAAATATTCTTATAAACTGACCAACCCCCGCAAAAACCAAATCATCCATCGACACGTTCGGCTTCACCTCATTGGGTGGTCTGGCACAAATTAAGGCCAGCTATAAGAGGAAACCCAGCGGTCTCTAATAAAGGCTCAAGGAAAAGAGCTGTAATTGTTATGTCAAGGTAAAAGCAGTCATTGAGCCCAAGTTCCCACTGAGCCCATCTGCCTTCCATGTCCTCGAACTTCCATGGCCTCTCCCTCCCCCCCTTCTCTCTCTCTCTCCCCCCACCCTCTCTCTCTCCCTCCCTCCCTCCCTCTCTCTCTGTCTCTGGCTGGTAATGGCCACGTTGCCTGGCTGAGTAACAGGTTAGGGTGAGACACGCTGGGGTGCCCGCACACCCCCACCAGCTCTGACCCGTCCGCCTGGCGTTGACTGAGCTAGCTGTGAATTACTCACTGGCACCGAGGCCTCCGACAGCAGTGACGCTGACGCCTCTTAGTCACGGGCCAAACAGTGGACTTTTGGCGCACGCTGACCCGCAGTTTGAGGCGAGCCATTTTCATTTTATTATTTTTTTTTTTTTCTCTCGCTTTTTTGTGTTTTTTTTTTTAGGTCAGCACCGGGCCGACCCGGCATACAGTGTGTCAGCGGGATCGTGGGCTGTTCTGGATTAGTCACGTGAGAGGCGGGCGGTTCTCGTGCGTTTGAAGGGGGCGGACCGGGGCAGGTGGTCTCGGTGGTCTGTGCTGAGGTGGGGCATTAGTCAGTTTCTGGAGACTTCTCTCTCTCTCCCTCTCTCTCTCTCTTTCTTTCTCTCGCTCTTTCTCTCTCTCTCTCTCTTTCTCTCTCTCTCTCTCTCTCTCTCTCTCTCTCTGTACTTTCCACCACAGTGGGAGGTTGGCCAGAGCGGCTAAAAGACTGTAGATGAAAATTGGACTCATGTGGCTCGTGCCATTTCGTATGCTGTTCCCACTAACAGTCTCTCCACACAGTCTCTCTGTTCTCCCCACGAGATGTCAAAAACGCTCTGACAGTGCAGATGGGGAGAACAACCCTTATCTGTAGACTCATTTAACATTATGCATATTTCCTCATACTGCAGCAAAGGCTGATCAATCTACAGAACATTACTGTATATAAAGTACAGTATGTAGCTTATTGGCATGACAAGAATATACTGTATATGGTACGCTTTGTACAGAGGCAATTAGATGTGCTTTCCATTAATAATAGAAAAGGGAACAGATGAAGCCAACGTGGAGAAAAAATAAAGTACATTAAAACGAAAAATTAAAAAAAATGCAAAGGGCGCATAACAAATATTAATGCTTATTGAACCTTGACCCGCTCAAGAGGCAAACCAAGAAAAAAAAACGAGCCGGTACATGAGTAAGATTGGACAGCCCCAGAGCCCATTTCCTGATTGGTGTACTGTACCTCCACACTACCCTGACAGAATGAAGAGGCTTTTCGATTCAAGCGGCTTAATGCGCGGCACCCTGATCTGACCTTTTCCTATTCATATCTATAATACACTCCAGGTAGCGAAAGGTCAGAGCACCACTCCCACCCCCCCTGCGACCAGAAACCACAGCAACTGTAAACATTTGGCTTGCTCTGTAGCAAGGCGAGGTGTGCAGTGTGTGCTCAGAGTTACAGCACTCACTGGAACCAACCCTAATCAATATGGGTGTAGTAGTCCTACAAAACCCCCCCAAGGTGATTGTGTATTCATTTGTACTATATAAATGATGACTTTCTAAGACAGTGGCATAATTAGTTTTTAATGTACCTAAGTCCTACATAGTATTTTAATATACCTAAGTCCCACATCATAAAACAACGCTGGATAGATTTGGAATAGAGTTGGATAACTGTTGTGAGCAGTGCAAAAGGATGTCAGGGGTTCATTTTCAACAGTACCATGATTGTCCCTAAAGCAGGACTGAAATTAATTGTCAATCAAAATGGTCCCATCAGTGTCAGAGTAGCCGTTAATAAATCTGCTTTATCAGCATTTCAATCTTGCCCCTTCCCCTTACCGAGATTGTTATGGCCACCATAAACACATTCTTAAAAGTTAAAACATATTAAATTAAGTTACACCTCAGTTAGCAACATACACTCCCTCTTGCAACACTTTGGCACTTAACCTGGTTAATGACCACCAAATTACAATAAACATTTTTTTCAACAAATGGCAATTGAGAACATTGTCATCTCGAGAGAGAACATAGTTCATCACTAATACAAACTATAGTGTATGCCCTTAACGTGTTAAGGTTTCAGAACCCACAAATAGGCCAATTAAAAGTGCAAGCCCTTGGAAGATATTGGAGAGAAAACACCACCTTGCCCTTTTAATTTGGAGATCTCACTGGTGATTAAACACAGTGAAATGAGGACCAGGGAGTTGGGGTGCAGCTAATCCAATTTTATTATATCTCTTAAAATAGTCTAGCACCTCACCCACTCCACCTCCAAGCCCATTTCACTTGAACCACAGAACATTCCAAATGTCTTCATAACCAACACAGAGTCAAGCTCCACCCATGAAAGGAGAGCTAGTCAAGAGCCTTGATAGAGACAGTACTTTTAAGATGGCAAGATTTATCTAACCAGATTGGCAAACAAGAAGGGAAACGATGGTAGAACACTGTAGCGATATATTTTTGCATTTTATAATTTGCTAACCATCTTATATCATGAGCTCATGTCTTCTATTCTTGAACTCCTCGGGTCCCCAGGCCACTGCGTTGCTCTAGTTGTCAAACGCATTCAGCTGTAGCCAGCTCAACATAATAGAGCTGCGTTGCATGCCTCCCTCTGACCAATGATAACGCACAGAGCCACTGCCACAGGCATGTACAGTTGGGAGTGTGCGAGGCGCCACCCCTGCTCCAGATCTGGCATCCCCACAATCTCAACTATTATTAATCTCTCAAGACAGCTAACCAAGGGGGCCCCTCCTCTGAAATATTCCTGACCTGTTCATTTAACAAATTATAATCTGTTCTAAATGTGAATATAATTGGCTATTCTCAATTGGCCGGTCACTGATGAGAATGTATAACTGTAAGTACTGTAAGTGGCCTTTGATGTCTATCAAATGAAAAGATATAAATACTTAGGTGAATTAGTCTACCCCATCTGGCTTCAAATTGTTCTCACAAGCTCTCTATGGCAAATCAAACCAAAACAAGTTGGCAAAACGTTCAATGTGTTATTGTAGGCTGAACAGGTGAAGATGATGTGACCAGTTAAATAGGTACTGTGCAATATGAAATGTGATTACTAACATGAGCAGCTGAGTCAAAAAGCCGGGAAAAAAATCACCATTGCTGATAAAGGAAGTGCCTTAATTGTTGAAAGCCATGAAATAATAGTGTACGTGTTCTATTCCTGTAACACAGCCTACGTTTGGAAGACCCAGTCATTTGCTCCACAATGCACCACATAATGAATATCTATAAGGGTTATTCACCACGTTGTGCGTAATGTGTAGAATGAGTGGATGTTCCGCTCGGAGTGACGGTTCCCAGCAGGTAGGCTTAACGTGCTTTACATATGATAATGATGTAATGATAGAGGAGTGGAGCATGGGCCAGGGGGGGGGGGTGAAAGGGAATTAGGATACGTACTGTAGAGAGCTTAACGCGTTCAGGAAATGTGATCTCCTAGGGGAGATCTGATCACCTGCCTAAATGGCTAAACATTTCATAGGACCAGTTCTTCTGGGGATTTAGGCATAAAAGCACCAGTGTAACCTCTGTGGTTCGGCCCTGCACATACCCGGATTCGAACCCGCGAGAAGCAGCATCTCGGCTTGGGAGTCAAGTGTGCTGACAATCGAGCTAAAAGCCCAGGCTGTTAGCTTTCATGCCGCCACTGATCTTGAGGCGTCAGGGAATGAGGTTTAGTAACGTTCCACATGAACAGTTATGCTACTGTAGCTGGCGTCCGTTACACAACAACAAGGGAAAAGGGGGATTCTGCATTTTGCAACAACCTCTCCTTGACCTCCAGCATCTCCAGTGCTAAGTTCTGTGAGGCTTCACATTACATTGTGAAATGGCATTCATTCGCATGATATCAAATGATTTCTCATAGCTCAAAAAAAAACTAAACCTTGTCATGAAAACATTCTGTTAGAATGATTTAGTACAAAGATCATATGGACTAGATGAATGAATGAAAACAGCAGAACCACATTCTCTAGTCTACTGTCCTCCTCACAGAAAAAAAAAAGAAAAGATTAGCACAAAATAGCATCTTAGCAGGACACATGACCCGTTACACATGCCAGCGTCTACCTAGGTAAACCTGACACTGAGCCGGAACAAATCAAATGAAAATCAGTCACGCAGGTCCCCCCCTCCTCTCAAAATAGCAAGAAAAAAAAATTGACAATAACAAGACACCTGATGGAGAGAGGCGAGCTGGCAGGTAGCCAGGGAGCGCTGAAGACACGGCTCTGGCCCAGATCTGGCCCAGCGCCAGCGCTCCAGTCAAGAGCACGCTTCAACAGCCCATTCCTTACACATGATGACTATTATGGCCGGGGCTGCGTTGGAGTTCCCGTCGACAAGCCTCTAATGCTCTGGAGCTGATCTCTGAAAGGCGGAGGCGAAAGTGACTATGAGACTCTATTTGAAATTACGTGCTTCATCTGACTAATGCTACTGTTGGTATGCGCTTCATCTGACCCGATGCTACGACTAATGCTAACGCTATTGCTGCTGCACGGGCTGCCTTCACAGGCTCGGCTCAGCTCAGCTCACTCACGAACACAAGGTTCGGTGATAAAACAGAAATAACCTGTATTCACAGCACTCCTCGCGGACCTGGAACAAAGACAATCTGTTTGATACATCCTTAATAGGCTGTTTCCAAGCAACACTTGGGAGCAGGCAAACTGGCCGGGGAACACTCAGATCCATACATCATAGCCATGATGCTTTTGCCATGCTTTGAGCCCTTTAAAAGTCTGCATGACCAAAAAGGCCAAACTGATTTTTGTTTGCTTTATTTATTGAAACAAAGACTACCTGCATAACTGACACATTAATGCCAGCTGGTAAATTTAAGTATTTGTTTTCACCTAATAAAGAACTGGCATATGCTGATTGGTAGGCTATATGAAGAACTGATTACTGTGGAAACAGATTACTGTGGAAACAACAACCTCAACCTCAAATACACAGCCACAAACATTTCCACTTGCAGGTTACATTTACTAACACACTAATATGAGCAGGAAACCAAGTGGTAATCTGTTATAATTGGAGCACATTGGCATACAGCAAGGCAGTGAACATAAGTCATTGTTTTCCGTCATCACAAAGCCTCATGGCCTCAAGGCACTGCTTCTGCTCTGGACATCATTAAGAAGTCCTTCTTTTGTTTGACCCCAACAGCTGATTTGATGTGTAAATATGGCTATTCAGAGACAACAGCACTAAACATCTTGACCGATTTCTAAAAACGCAATTCATCTTCACATATCAAATTCACACAGCAAATGACAATGTGTGTCCATTACTGATCACTGAAAGAAGAATGACATAACAACTGCTAATTCAACGGTAAGGATTTTAAAGTTCAGAATCAAAGTTGCTTGGCTATGGTGACTCTATTCTGAATATCAACATGTGAAAATCACTTTAAAATCATAAGTGGCATTGGGCAAAACACATTGCTTGTTGCTGTCAAGGCAGACACATGTCTATGCATTCAGCTGTCCCGGCCGTGTCCTAAAGGGCCTTGATAATAGGCTTAGACTACGGACGCCAACCTGTCCTTGCCAAAAAGGTTCTTCCTGACAGAGCCCTAGTAGGCTTTTGCCAGTCATGCATGCGTTGATTGAGGCTAGCTGAAACAGGCCTGGCACTAGTTTAAAAATATCTCTTTGTGTGGCCAACTATGCTAATTCAGTTAAATGTGCAATGTGTTGTGGTTCAGTGCAAGCAACACAACTTTTTGGACAAGCACTAAGTATTATACAAGTATAATAATAATCAACAAAATACAAACACATAACTGCTTTGTGGGTGAGATGGAATAGCTCCCTCCAGCTCACCTTTCATCACAGGTACAACCATAAAGCTCTTCAGCACTTGTCTATACCATTTTAGACAGCTCAATTTCCAACCTCTTCTCAGAGTGTGAACCACAGCTGTTTGGCTTCATCATCTGGTGCCAAGCCAATTACATGATGCAAATGTCATTCCATTTTTAAGGATGCATTGCGTGGCCTCCAAAGACTTTGCAACTCCCCAGTGCTACCGAGAGAGCTGTGGGTCCCTGATAATGACAACTGCCTTATACAGTAGCTGCTGATCTGTAGAAATACTGGAATCTTCCAGATCGGACTTAGAGTCAAAATCTCAAGCAAGTCAGACGCTAAACCCATTCACTCATTACTGCAGCAAAGGAAATAGGGACGGGTCAAGAGTTGAACACATTTGACACAATCTCTTATGGCTGCTGTGAACATTAGGGGTTATGGCATTGTGTCTGACTCTACGAAAACAACCTTCACTTTTCAGACAGCACTCCATTTTGATTTTCTGTTACAGTTATGACACACCATGTTTGTGCACGCTGGTGAATCATTGCCTTGTCGTGATACGACGCCACTGCTACACAGATTGCATCGTTTTTTTTGTGAATCATCCTCCCACCTTCGGTGGCATAAATACCACCTGTTCACGTGGTGTTGGTTGGTACAGGGAGGATGGAAACCTCTTTAAGGTGGTGTTTTTATACGTGTTAGCTTGTACCATTTCAAAGCCAACATGGCGCCCTATTCTCAGAGTAACGGACACTGATAAAAATAACGGCTGTGGGAAGCTCTTCTTCCAGTCTCGCCAACTCCTTAGGTCCTTAGCTCTCCAGCTCCTTAGCAGTCTTATCACCAGCCCAGATAAGCATGCCAGACTCTAAGACATCTCCATATGAGTAAAGCATGTCT
This sequence comes from Sardina pilchardus, assembly GCF_963854185.1. Taxonomy (NCBI): domain Eukaryota; kingdom Metazoa; phylum Chordata; class Actinopteri; order Clupeiformes; family Clupeidae; genus Sardina; species Sardina pilchardus. The sequence goes on along the minus strand of NC_084995.1, from coordinate 36,021,279 downwards.
GACAGATAATAATTAATAAATAATTAGAATGTTTAATCTAATTTCGTCCAAAATGTCATAATTGATTTTTTGCAGGCTGATGGGGTGAAATTGGCTTTGAAGACCAACACTGAGATGGCGTCATGCAGTGAGCTTATGAGAGAGCACTGGCTGTCTCCTTTTGCCTGACAAAAGTGTTTTTGATCATCTTTGTGTTCCTTTCAAGGAGAAGACCTTGTGAGCATCTGACATCCTTCCCCTTCTTCAAATAAATATTTCCTGAGATTGACCATCTTAACAATAAACTACACCAACATGGCCATCAAAGCCAAACTATTACAATTATGCATTCAGCAAATAGCAATAATAAAACGAGCTTAAAGGAATAATTTTTAAAATGGATGAAAGACATAATGTAAATCTAGCAGATTTTAATAATGTGACGGATAACAAATCAAGACAATAATCAACTGAGATAGTGTGTCAGCTCTAGTGACTCATTTCAAAAGGGCCTATCAAATTAGCCGTCTGATATTATTTAGATGATCAGTTTGGCACAATGCTAATTTCGATCCTGCCACTGTCCTTTTGCATTGTTCGCCTCTCTTCACATCTCTATTTAGTTGATCATGTCGTATTTCAAGCAAAAGACTATACACTTCAAAGTGGTATGACAAAAAAAAAACCCAACCAAGCAATATGAGATGTCAGTGAATCAGACTTATACATGTTGTGAAGAAAAGCCCTAAAGCATATTATTTTAAACTGATAACTGTCTTTAAATAGGCTTTGTACAATATCTCCTAATCAGATTACATCAAGCCCTTTTCCTTAATGCTGCACACATCCCAAACGGGCCTATTGATCTCGAAATTACCTGCACTCTAAGGATTCCACAGTTAATGTGATTAGGTGGCTCTCGGAAAGGTGACTTGTAAAACAATGTGGTGTAGTAGTCTGTGTTATTTAAAAGACACAGACTGGGACTGGACCATATGGCAGCAGCCTGGGTCCATCGGAGGCCCAGAGCTCCACCATGGAAAAGCCTCACACCAGGCAGCACACCATCAAAGTCCTGTTTGCTCTGGATCCCAGTGCTGCAGGGCCAGGCATAATGTGGACAGGACACTCATCAAAACATGACTCTTAGCCTCAGGTCTGTTCATGTCACGTCATTGACGCATAACCTTTACACTTCAAAGAAAACCCTGAGGGACAGTGTGCATCTTTAATACCTTGCAACTTACTGTATATATATGGACCACTCCAATCAATATTATATACGAAATCATATATACACACACTTGTAATATATTTTGTACATGTCTAGTTGCTACGTGCTGCTGACTAACTAGATAAGTGGTGAGAGCAAACCATCAGAGTGTGGCACCACAGTCTATTTATAGCTGCATAGAGAGGCAGATAATGTGGGCTGTGCCAATGCACTTGACACAGTGGACTTGCGGAGCACTAATGAATCTGATTAGTATCAGCTCACTTCCTGGTCAACACCAATGGTTTGTCATCACCCATCCTAAAACACGGAGAGTCCCCCCTTCCTTCTATGGTCTGAGACAGACTTTGCTGACTGATATCACCACCACCACCAGGCCCACTTCTAACATCACAGCTCCTTCATAAATGTTCTTATGTAATACTCACAAGTATACAACCAACCATCCTACACTAAATCACTAAATATACAGCTCTAAGTCCAACAAGTCCAACAGGTCCTTCTCTTTAGAGATATAAGTCCCAACGAGACAGCTTTTTCAGACCAGTGACAGTTTTCACTGCTTTTTTCAGTCGACATGGCTGGCATTTTTGTCTCCTCCCACTGACAGCACGGCGCATCTGCTTATGGTATTCAATTATCATCCGCTTAATGAATTAATTGTTTGTTTGTTTACACGGATACTTAATATCAACTTTTAAAATAGGAAGTAGGAAACTAGACACACATTTGCAATCACGTGGAATTGGAGATCACATCAGTTGTATTGTTGAGTTTCTTGTAGAGGTAGGCTAGAAGACATAAAAAGTATACCATATAAACTATATAAATTTGTATAGATGTAGACTACGCTGACATGCTAGCTATTTGATAGCAGGATATGAATGTTGCCAAATGTAAACATGTACACTAAGATGATGCAAGAAGCTATTGTGGAATGCAGAAGCAATGATGCCATTACCTGCAACATCAGAACACAAAAGTTGCTTCCTAAATAAACCTGTGCAGTGTGAAATATGTGTACAATAAGCTAACAGTCATACAGTTGTCATACTGTACATGTGATTTTCCTCTTAAGAAGCATCTATATTGAAAATCAGATATACTGTGTAGTATTACTTTCATATACAGTGCTCGGTATAAGTGAATACACCCATGCTAAAGTTGGCTTAAAGGTATACTATGCAGGATTGGCGATTTCATCGCCGGTTTCGCTTTTCATTTTCGCTCGTTTTATGCTTGCATATTTCTCTGCAGAGCTTCCCCTACAGCTTTAGCGTGTATATTTTACAAAACTCCTCAATCGGTCAGTCTGCCGTGCCTTTTCATGAGACTTTACATGACACTTCCTGGAGTAGAGCATGGGTGCGTGCCCGAGGTCTCCTGAAGTTGCAAGCGTGGTTCTACCGCTACAGACCACTAGAGCGGTCAAAAAAACCACCGTTCGACCGGTAATGACTCATTTAATCATATATAACAGTATGGAACGAATTGATTAACTGAAAAACGTTGCATAGTATACCTTTAAAAGAGGAATAAAACATAATATTTTGAAAATTGATCTTAATGCTTTAATTTTAAAAATAAGGGACTATTCAACCCTTAAAGTGACACTTCACCGATTAGCATTAAGCTTTGTATCTTTAGAAAACTGTTAGAAAATGTTTTTGAATGATTGTGCATCATTCCCTCAGTTTGCCTTCAGATGGGAGAAATACGGATTTCAATGAAACCCATGAATAGGACTTCCTGCTTTCAATGATGTAAAATGATGATTTTTTACATCATTGAAAGCAGGAAGTCTAACATTGAAATCCGTATTTCTCTCATCTCAAGGCAAACTGAGGGAATGATGCACGACCATTCAAAAACATGGTTTTCTAAAGATACAAAGCTTAATGATAATCGGTGAAGTGTCCCTTTAAGGACCCCTATTTTCTTTGTGACTGAATGATGTATCGTAAATAAATAAATGTTATTCCTTTAAATACAGGGGGCATATGTGAGTACACCCCTACAGTATGTTAAATTCCCATAGAGGCAGGCAGATTTTTATTTTAAAGGCCAGGTATTTCATGGATTGAGGATACTATGCATCCTCATAAATGTCCCTTGGCCTTTGGAATTGAAATAGTAATATGAATCCACTCAAAGTTGTGTATTGCATGCACGCAGTACTGAATGGTATGCCTACTCTGTCCATGCCAGCTTTCAGATTGAAGCCATTAAGTTATTTTATGATGCACAACCATGGGCAATCGGTTTTCAACTTGTGTCTACAAAATAACACCACAATGACTTGAGTTGTAACCAACCGTTGTCAATATAGGTAGTTCACCATCTACTAAAAATCAGATTTCCCTGGAGAATATAAAGAAAACTATCAGCTTCCCATTCAGTCAAACTGAGATGGTTAACCTAAAAAGGGGTTCTGATTCTGATGATTGGAAATTATACGGATGCCGTGGCTAAAGGTAGAGGACAACAAGAGTGTATAAGCCCAACAGCATTGAAAAGACTCATTTAGAAAGAAAGGGGAAAAATCTTCTATTACTCTTTTATTTCCTGGGGTTCCAGATCTTGTAGCTAAATGCCAGTATAATCATCCTCACCAACAAAGACTGTAATTTTTCAATCATCTTGCTAACAACTAGCCTTATAGCCTAGAATGCAGTTGACTGGGATGAAAGCTCCCCCACTCAAGTTCAAAAATCTTAATCCATGATATTCATGTCATTTATAGCAATTACCCTACATAACAGTTATCTGGTTGGCATGACAGCCTAATAACATATAACATATGTTTAATAACTGCTACCATTACTGGCTAGCAGGATCTAATATAAAGAACTAATTTGTATGACTGAAAAGGTCAGGCTCCCATAAATGAACTCACAGTCAGATGTTGTAAAGATGAATTTAGAGTTGCTCATCCCTGGCTTTTAGGGAAGGACTGGGGAGGTAATAGCACACTTTGAAGAGCATGGTTTATTCAGACAGACTTTCACGCTATGTGACCATCTACACATTCAAAAGGCAGAAGCAGGGCCCTTCAACATAGAAATTATCTATCTGCTGCTGATACTTTATGCTAGTCAAGCTCAGCTGGTACAAACAAGAGCATCAGAGACTCTTTCAATATGTTTCCATTTTTGTTCAAAGCTAAACCTATCCAACTACCCCATTAAGCTGCATACGAACAACATAGCTTCCATTACTGAAGACAGCATATCTGACCCTTTCATGTTTTTTGGTTGCTCTTAGCTAAACCACCCTCAGTCTAACTCAAATGTGGCCTTAAATTGGATTCAGTGTCTTTTCTCCCTGTCAAAAGATTACCATTTTCCACAAATCCATTCTAAGCAGACAAAATAGGCAGCCTAGGAAGGCTGAGGGAAGCTTATGACGGGTGACGTTGACAATATTGCAAACCAGAGGGTGACCTAATCCATGACACAGGTATGTTAAGGTAAGTTCTGGTTCATTTCAGGAACCTCTATGATTAATGATCATCAAAATCTCCACTTCATAAAGAATAAATGGGCATTCTTTTGCGCATCAAAGCCACGCGTAAAAGTGATCAAAAAAAGCATGAACACTAGTACACATGTTTGTACTAAACCAGTGTAATTTCCTAACAATCATGCAAGTTCCTTCATCCTTATTGACATGTTTGAGAATACTGTCATGTTGAAATGCCTGAAAACGCTTAGGATGGCTTGGTGCGGTACCTGAAGGAACGATGAACTTGCCTTTCTCCAATAAAAAAAGGGGAAAAAACTCAAGTTATTCGGTGAGCGCGGCACAGTTGCATTCTCACCCCATTACCGTGACAATCATATTCCCGATGCTGAAGTAGCCTTCATCTAACCAAATTGCATCATTCGGGTGCATGCCTACATAGATAACATACTGTATTCCTTTGCTTCAGGGGAAACCGGAGCCTCATTTGATTCATTCAGCTCTCCTCTCACGTCCCTTTGAAGCTGTGTTATGAATACCGTGTTTTATTTTATTTTTCAGAAACAACGGCTACATTTCAAAAGTACGAATCGTTGGTATACAACCAATAGAAATATTACACCACGTCTAACCAATATCACAGACATGTGTGGAACATACGCATGAGATTCGATATAGAATTGCTAGCAAACCTAACCGGGAAATCCACTGTTGTATACCTGGTGATATAGGCTACTGGCGACCTATAAGTCTTATAGGCTAAGTACGTGCCACAGTTTATTTTACAGACGCAAACAATTCGCAGTCGCTTCAACATTACGCTCATCAACAACAATGTTCACCGCTAGGTAATGATAGCAGCAGCTTCCATGAACGGAACGCAATGAATATTCGTGGTAGTGGACACTGACATTTCAAGTTGCGTCTCCCGAAAGCGCGCTAATACGTCCATCGTCTCAAACAAACAAAAAAGAATCACGTGGCTATAAAGGGAATGGCCATCTATTAAGTTAACATATTAAATACAACTGATTGAACTGAAATGTCTCAAAATGCTTAATATGTGGTGGTTGATGAAACGCGAAGCACCCTGCTCGCTTTGTAGACAGTAGCATGAACCCTTACCTTCAGGTTGATCGCCGACAGCAGTATTTGGACGGAATAAAACGTAGTTAATCCTACAACATTATCCGAAAATGATCGAAAAAGTGTCTACTACCAAACTGTCTGGTGATGAAGGGGGTCGCTGGAGACGTTTGGCGAGTGGCTTCTCTCAGCACCTGACAGCACGCTCTGTTGCTGCAGCGCCGATAGGAGTAAACTGAGCAGAAAACTGGGCACGGCGAAGACTCGGCCTGGATTTCTGTCAACAACTCGAGCCCCGGAACCGTTAAACATCCTTTGCCGCTCGTTGGTTACAGGAGTCAACACACATTTCCGGGTTTTACGTTTGGCTGAGGAGTGCGCTTCATCAAGCGCCGAACTTAGTGCGTGTCAGGAGCGCCTTAAATTGGATTGAATTGAGATAGGAAATTGCTGGGTTTATCCGTATTCATGTACTGAACATTTGTTCTGGGATGCACACAGCCTATGACCTTCTCTTACATTGAAAAAGTGGCATCTTGACTTGAGCCGTAGGTAAGCCTGAGGCTTACCGTATAAAGACCTTTGCCACAGCTAAAAACCTTACTTATTTTAAGAATGTCCTTCAAATGTATAGCACAACCATAAAACATTTCATCAACCAATCAATTCCGTATGTAGGGCTGCATCACCATTCAACACGGCCTCTAGACTTTATAAATGTAAAAGAAAATAAGACATAACAACATACAACCAACAAGTAGAAAAAACAATGAACAATACAAGGATGTCATTTAAAGAGCAATGATTGGAGAATATTTTAACAAAATAAAAAAGGCTATAGCCTAGTAAAGATTGAATTTAAATAAAAACAAAAATGTCTATAAAAATAATCACACTAAAAGTTGGCTATCCAAGGGTAAAATATAAAGATGCTAGATTTAGCTCAAGGCCATTGTGTCTTTAAAAAACAATGTTTTTCATCTTGACTTAACTTGAATATCAACAATAGCCTACTGTACCTGCTTCCCTTACAAGAAATAGGTAAGACTGGGTGCACAGAGCGCAAATGCTCTTTGACCGGCTTATTTTTTTTCTGGACAGATGGAATGACCAAGAGCAGCATCAAGAGAGCAAAGAGCATTATGGTGGTGTCAATAGGCTAATAAGCTCAGTTAAATAATGCAGTACAGGACTTTCAGTTTAAAGGAGTACTGTAAAGACTCAATTAAACACCTAGTACCAATTAGATGCAGGCGGCAGGCCCATTTTACTGACCTGTTGTGACAACAGGTTTGGACACATAAGGCTTTCGGTGTATTGTTTGATTGTATAAAACCTACTAAATCCCACCAGATTGCCTTATTGAGCTAGTTCTATGCTGCTTACATCACATACACAGAAATTATAGAAGACGGCGCTGTTTAAAACATACGTTTCCAACTGATGAAAGGCAGTCAGTGTTAGCTAGTTCCTACATGTTTAAACACCTGTCAATATGGACATTGTTAGATCTGATTTAGATTCTCCACAATTCAATCTTTCAGTGTTGTTGTTGTTTTTTTACAGAAACCATGAGCACCAAATTAGGCCACATTTTAATTCATTCAAATTTGATAGGCTGGTAAAGAGAGGTTAAAGAAAAGAAAAGCAG
>NC_084995.1:35971367-36008867 GCF_963854185.1 Sardina pilchardus | reverse complement strand
TACCATTTGAACAGATCAAATACAACATAATTAACCCACCTCACTTCATCAACCATTTTCAGTACTAAGCTACAAGTATATTAATCTCTGCTATGAAGTTGGACATTTCAGCAAGGGCGACTCACTTTGGATGCTGCCCCTGATGGATGTCTGAAATACTGCAGCTTTTGGTCCATGAAATTTGTACCCTGGTGAAAATAGTCCTACAAGTTGTAGGCTACAGGCTACAGGCTACAACTTGTGTGAGCTAGTGACGTGGGCAGGTTACAGTGGCAAAAAAGCGTCTCCCACAATCACCTCCACAGGACAAGCCCCACTTGACTTGAGCTTGACATTCCATATCCCAAATGACCCGTTGGGGTTACGTTGTTCCTCTCACAAGACCAGCGCCAGACAGGAACAGAACAGAGTCTGAGCTTTTCTTTGAAAATGAACAGTTGCTCAGGAAACTCTATTACAGTATGCTAAAAGATTGTATTTTCAGTGTGGAAAAAAAAAAACTTCACACAAAATCATGAAAAAAGGAGTGAATAAATAACTTGCTCCTCATTTCACCGCATGATTTGAGCCGTCCCCTACAGCAAGAAAGGAGAAATTCACATCCGTCTCATGAAAGGATCTAATTTGGCCGCTTTTGTCAATCCCAGACCCTTGATGATTTATATTGTTCCTTGAAGGTGGTGATTTCCATTGACAAGGATGCTGGTTGGCACTTCGCTGCCAATAAGACCTATTCCTTCCCAATCAGGCTTCACCGTGGGCAGAATGGTGTCCAAATGCAATGAGATTCCACCGAGTGCAAAGCCATGCATCACAACCGTTGTGTAGACAGGCCACAAGATTGAATACTGAGGCATTTTGACAGCTTATTTACACTAATGACAGACAGACGTTGTGTAATTTTTCATGATATCATTTTCAATAATTGACTATGCTATGCTAACTCAGTATTGTGTGGATTTAAATGTTTTATTTCTAAATACAGCATTTCCTTGCTGCTCCCTGCTCATCTTTCATGTCTTTCATCAACCATTCCTTTCTGGTCATCAGTCACATAGGGCAGCGATGAATTGACATTCTTTGCCCCATGATCCTTGTCTTATGGATGCTTGAACATTGTGCCCTCAAAATAAATGATACTCTGCTTTAAAATTCAGAGCTCCTTCTCTTCGTCTGCCCTCTGATTCCATTTCCCCACTCGTCTCTCTTCTTGACATTTGTGGCACTATATGCCTGCTATCTATTTCTAACCACCAAGGGGGCGAGACTGAAAGAGGTCAAGACAATTTAACTTGAGAGCAGACCATGGCTTTGTCATGTGAAGGACAGGGGGACTGTAGGAATACTCAGGATTCTTGGGCAAAATGGTGACAGCAGATGGCAGAATGGTGACATTTCAAAGTGAAATTGTCCTAGAAAAGTGAACTTGCAATCACTATGTAGATGTTAGGCATGGTATTCCTCAGACTCTTCTTAGTCATCAGCTTTGTAAACAGCTGAAATCAAGCAATCCTGTTCAAAGGAGGGGGTAGTGTCACAATCATTTGATAATAAGAACGGAAAGGTGGTACATAGCCTGAAAGCCAGCCAGAATGGAACCCTACCCACATATGAGGTCTGGAAATTCTGAATAGAATTGAGTACAGATATGTTAGGCTTCGTATAACATTCATTGTATCGTAATGTTACAAATTAATTGTACAATTAATAAGAAATACTTAACAATTTAAACAATGGACACATTTCAAACAAACAACTATGCACATAGGTTCAAGATCAAATCAGCCTGACTGAACTCTCAGTCCTACAGTCACTGCAACTTGTTTGATGTTTGATGTGACACCCACGACTAAGGGCTCCTACCTTCTCATTAAGTGCTTCTCCTGTCCCAGTCAGCTCACTACTTTGTCACATCTGAAAGAAAAATAAATAATGGAGGAATGCTCCTTTCCCACTTCTACACAAGACAACATGATTTTTTTTGGAATTTGGTTCATTGTATCAAAAACTCTACACACAAGCCAAAAAAAGATGTAGCAACTCACATACACGTTAAAGTGAATCTCTACAATCGAAATATAACCCACACGAAAGTCTTCTGTGAAACTCAAAAACAGAATAGGGTATGTGCTTAATAATAATAATAATAACAAACAAACAAATCAGGATGACAGTAATCAATATAGTACTACATGTTACTGTACTAAGCAAACCAAGAATTAAAAAGGAAAAGGCAATCATAAAAGTCGCAAGGGATAATGTTTTGCATTTTGCATCATTGGTATATGCCTGCAGTTTTTCATATTTGGTAATGTTGTTGATGAGGCTACTGATATGCAATAATATTAGGAATCAGACACTGGGCCAATGGATAATATTTACAGTCACAGACGCTTTTTAAAACTACTTCTTTCTTTGTTCTAAGATTGTCAATTAAATTGGTGCTCAATTAAAAAATGTTCTGCGGTTAAACTGTGCATGCTTAAGTTTTAATGTCTCAGAAGGGTATAGGGCGCACAGTCATTTCAGACACTATTCAAAGGAATGGTGCTTTCACTCATTGTCTTCAGTATCACTTAACTTTTAAATATAATTATTCCTTTATATTGTGGTTACTTGACATGAATATAGATTTTTCCCTTCAATTTTAAACCTATTTATGACTCTGTGATATAAAAAAAAATCCCACAGCCAGCAAATTGCTCCAAGATTAATTTTTCGACACAAAGAAGACACCATCTTCCAAACCATTTTTTGCAGACACTTTAATTTAGTTTAAAACTCTGCATTTAGATAAATGTTACATAGGAAAGAATAGGAAATAATAAATGTAAGGGTCTTGGTGATGAGTGAGTATGCATTTAGCAAAGTTTTTTTTTAGTCCCTGCACTGAGAAGGATGACCCATCCATTGATTTTTCAGTCGCAGTCTTTTTTCCTGAATGCTTCAACATTAAAAGTGATCATTGAAACACAATTTTCTAAACTGTGTAGAGCTGCAGCCAATCCATTCACCTATTTGCCAAGCTGAAAACTGTTTTACACTCAGTTTACAATTTAATAACACACTTCTAGCAAAACTGTGCACATTGGTGTATACGCTGTTTTGTCAACTGTGTTCCCACACAGATGTTAAAACACTTTTAGATAATGATTTTACTCAGGGCCGGCCCAAGCCTTTATGGGGCCCTAAGCAAAATTTCATTTGGGGCCCCCCATACCACTACCTCAGCACCAGATGCTTCATCATCCCATAGCTACACTGTGTGTGTAACATACCCACTATCATTACCATCATTTGTAATTTACTTACATCATACCGGTGTCATTCTGGCTGTTTTTAACATTACCAGAGTAGCAAACTCACAAAATTGTTCTAGTTGTTTTGCATTTTTAAATAGAGTGGGGTGTAAATGTGTGCAAAATTAATTACACTATTTGAAAGTAACATCAGCAGACAAGACACTGTATTTACAGTAACAAGTTAACCAGTTCAATTTCTTTAGTTTTTCAAATTCATAACAGACGTTCAAAGTTGTGCAAAATGTGCAATATGGTGGTGGTGTGGTGTGCTGTGTCTCGTCTTCCAGCTTCTTCTTTTTTCTTTTCTCGGCTCCAGAGGGATAGCTCCTTTTTTGAGACATAGTTAAGTGGCAACGAACTTCCACTTGTTTCACATGATGACCGACAACCACGCCAGCGGTGTATGATATCTGCATGTCCAACGGTGGCAGCAACCAACAGCAGGAATCAATTTTGAGAATAGGCCTATAGTATTTTGCGAATTGTGAAAATAAAATTCATATCACGTGTATATGTGCAATACCATCTCGTTTCTATTATTCAATGATATTTTTTATTTTTATTTTTAAAAAGATATATATTATCGTGATCTTTTGGTGCTCTTGGGGGCCCTCTGGTGGCGTGGGGGCCCTAAGCGACCGCATAGTTCGCTTATCCCTTGGGCCGGCCCTGATTTTACTCAGCAGTCAGACCACGAGGGGCCCTATTGGACAGAGTAAGGAGTATGAATTAAAAGAGGAGAGGAGGAGGAGGAGGAGGAGAATCACAAGGGCCAGGAAGAAGAAGAGGGACAAAGTAAGAGAGCAAGATCTACGCTCTCAAAACAAATGTGTTGGAAACAACACAAACTGTGTTGTCCCTATCTAGACACAGAGATGTGTTAAAAACAACACAAGTTGTGTTATTTTCAACACATATTGCGTATCAAATAACAAAAGCAATGTGTTGGAAACAACACAAACTATGTTGTCCCCATATCTGACACAGAGATGTGTTAAAAACAACAGTTTTGTTACTTTCAACACATATTGAGTATAAATAACAAAAGCAATGTGTTGGAAAATGTGTTCCTATATCTGGATACAGAGATGTGTTGTTTTCATCTTGAGAGTGTATCATCATTTTTGTCTAAATTTGAAATAAAATGAACAAATGAAATAATCATTCATACTTCACATTTCAATACTGTGTGTTCAGACATTTACAGTACTAAAGTACATGATTTTTTTTTTTTTACAAACTGATATGCCCAACAGTAGCAGTGTGTGGTGTGTGGTGCTTTGTATGGTTATTTACACTATTGTGAATGTGTGTGTGTGTGTGTGTGTGTGTGTGTGTGTGTGTGTTTTGACATATAACACTTTTTTTTAAGGAGTTCTGCAAAAATTTACATTTACAATGTTTAGCTGGTTTGGCATGAGGTTTTGTGATTCCTAATATAGTACAGAGTTTGGCAAAAATAGCCAACAGTTCCTAAAATAGTGCCTAATTGACCAGGGAAAAGAGTGAGTTATACTACCCTGACACCTGGTGGTTTAAGCCATGCAAGAGCAGAACAGTACCTCACTTTACCAGGTATGTGGCACTGCTACAAGTGGCATCAAAAGCAGCCCACCGGTGTTGAAGATCAAGAGACAAGATTTAATGGGATTTATTATAGGCATTCATATGCATTTGCACTGATATAAATGTAACAGAACTGTTCTACTTTCTGTTGTGTAAAAACTCACATTTTTTACCCACTCCAAAGTAAATGCATAAAAATGAAAAGCATACAAATACATAGTCAAACAAACAAAGGCTATTCATTGTAAATGATAATATGTAATTGCATGATTATAGGGAGTCAGAAACAAATGAGCCATATGTAACAGATTTCAAAATAATATTCCCATACTGTCAAAGATCAATATCACATAGCCTATTATATTTAGCGTTTAAGGTAACTGTAGATGTAGATGCACCTTCTTGCAATCTTCATTTGAAAACGCCCTCCACACACACACACACACACACACACACACACACACACACACACACACACACACACACACACACACACACACACACACACACACACACACACACACACACACACACACACACACACACACACGCAAAGCAAGAGTTGTCATGTTCCACGGTCGCCTTTCACACCGTGCAGTAATATTGTGTAACCACGCGATGGCAGCAAGAGAGAGAGAATCACGAAGCGCCATAAAAAATGCACCAACTGGTACCTTGGCTGTTGGCCAAACTTCAGTATAGTCTAATGACTGTAAGATTGAGAGTGCTATCACCCCCGACAGGGCGATTCAGGTTCATGTCCATGCAGATTTAGAATGCATTGTGACCGTGTAATTTCAGGCATTAAGGGCGATTTGTGCCTTAAATAAACTAAGAGACCATTGCGATGTCCTCGTGGAAATTACTTTTCAAACCCTCAATCTAGGCTAGGCTATTTGTCTACGAAAAAAAAAAAAAAAAGACTGCCTTTCATAGACAGTTTAACACTTTTCAAAAGCATACCATATGGGCTATTCTAAAAATGGGTGACATAAGAGATATTCATAATTATTTGATTAATTATTATGAGCTTATGAAAATCAGTTTAAACACTAGATACTGGGACAACTAGATACTGGGATGCTCCAGTGATGAATGTGTCGGGCCCTTTAAAATGTACCTTGGACAGAAAAAACGCGGGGACATAAGCCGACTATAGTGGGAGCATCATGCAGCTCGTCAGATGTACCATTTGTGTACCATTTAATTTCATTGCACATCTGCGTTGTCTGTGTGTGTGTGTGTGTGTCTGTGTTTTCGTGATGTTATCACGACGTAAGCTAACCTTTTTGGATACGTATTTTTGGATTAAGCTCAGGCTGTTACTTGTGGTAGCCTACACGGCAACAGGACGTTCGTGAGGAGGTCAGCAAATCGGTCATGTCTTGCAGTCAAAGGAAATGCTATGTATGTTAACAGCGCAATGAAACGCTGTCTAAAAATACCGAATAGCAACCGCAACAGAAAACCCAGTATAATTTTCTGACGGACATCAAAAACCCTGGCAAGGAGATGTTGCCTGGAACGCGCCTATTGCTTTTACCAACACAGCGGAGGCAGCAGCCGCAGCAGCAGCATCATCTATTGCATTTTCGCTGTAAGAAACATCATCAATTAAGCGAAGCGCATCCGGTAGCCTACACATAGTTTGCAGGCAAATGACGACGGTACCGCGGATGATCAAATGAACGGGGTTTAGATATGATTGCCAAACTGGTAACTCCTCCTGTTTGAGCCTGGACTACGCAAGATCATGTGGCCAGACCCACAGATCTGAGATACAGGACTGGTAGCAGTAGCAGGTCTATAAAAACCTCGCCACTTGCTCGCTCAGGGTGTCAGACAGACGTAGCCACTTACCGAGATCTGAGCTTTTGAGGATTGTACATATCACACTTCATACAGGAGCTATTCACCATGTCTCACGGCTGGGGCTACGGACCTACCAATGGTGAGAACTACCAACATGTGCAATGTTAAGGGAAAGGTCAAAGAGTAAACACTTGGACCATTAGATACAAATTGACAAGAATTTTGATTTTTTTTTTATTTTTTAAACTGAATTTAAATATGAAATTAGATATATTATATGGTTTGTAAATGGTGTCCTGACATTCTTCAACAAATGATTGTACTTAACTTTGTTTTGATTCTTTCTCTCTTAACCAATTTAGGACCAGACAAGTGGAGTGAGGGCTTCCCCATCGCAAATGGACCAAGGCAGTCACCTATTGATATCATCCCTGGCCAGGCGCCTCACGACCCTTCTCTGAAGGCACTCAAACTTAAATATGACCCTGGCACCTCTCAAAGCATTTTGAACAATGGTCATTCCTTCCAAGTTGATTTTCTGGATGAGGAAGACAAATCAAGTAAGTGTTCAAAATATTTTTTATGTATATTACTGTAAGTCAAGCAATTGTTCCAAATATTTTTTTATGTACATTAAGGAGTTTGGAAGTGTTAGAATTGCCACAGAAGACTATTTTTCCTGTTTTGATGATGCCAAGACCGATGCAGAGGAGTTGTGCAGCCCATTCTTTGTCTTTTGTTTTTGCACGTGTGTTGAGACTCATTGTACAAGTCGGCAAATGTTGGGGTACTGCTGTGAGCAGGAACATTATGTCCCTTTGTATCAGTCTCCTTCACAAGGACATTTGCCTGCGCGCCAACTTTTGATAAACAACGTCTGCGTTATTGCTTGCCCTTGGATGTTTAGTTAAATGCCTCTCATGTTAGATATCCTTAGAATTACATTTTATTGTTTTCTCTCAGGTTTCATTGGGTCAATGTTTTATTGAGGAAATTGTGTGAACTGAACCGCTTTTCTGAAATTGGTTTCAGTAGTTGAATGTCTTTGTGTACTCTAGGGTATGAAAACACACATTTTGATAAGAGGCGCCTGGCCATTGATTGTTAGAAGCATGAGGTAGATTCAGTCTGGCTCAGCATTCCACTGGCTCTGCCATGGATGTCCAAGCCCCTCAGCCCTTTGTGTCCCAGAGTGATAATATATTCTTTTATACAAGACGTGGAAAAATCCTCCATCCCTCTGCGTGTCAAGGAGGAATTTGCACATTGAGTCCTTATGACCAGTCCAGTCTGGATTCAGTCTCATCTCTCTAGTTTCATCACTTAAAGGACACATTTGGGTGTTGTGGGCTGCACTGCAGCATCCGTACCACATTCGGGTCCAAGTGCCCAGGGGGACACGGGTCCAAATCCGACCCGTGGTCAGTTCCTGATCCCACTCCTACTCACTTTCTGTTACTCCTCACTGCCCTATTTGAATATAGGCAAAATGGGCAAACATTTACTTTAGACTTAAACGTTACAGCGGTGAGGAAACAGGAGCTTCTTTGTGTGCTGGAGCTTTATCGTGTTAACCACTCAAACTGATAAAATAATAATTAATGGGTTTTTTTTGTTTATTTTCAGTTACTAATTGTTATCTGAGGTACTAATTATTATTTAACAATGTGCTTCCTATAAAAACTGGTCGGTAGAATTTGTCTGCCTGTTTGCCCATGTTTTATCACCTTTCTCTCCCATTCTCTTTGTCTCTGTCTCTCTGTCTGACTCTCTGCAGCTCTGACTGGAGGGCCCATCACAGGCACATACAGACTGAGGCAGTTCCACTTCCACTGGGGGGCCAGTGACGACCGTGGCTCTGAGCACACAGTAGCCGGCACCAAGTTCCCCTGTGAGGTACTGTACAGCCTGGCACCTACAGTACGCACTCACCCGCAGCACAAACAATCCACAACCTCTTGACACCTTCCACAAACACACCTCTCTTTCATGCTGGGTTTGCTAGAAACATGTGACCTTTGCAAGTTACGCACACCATTACCATCTAATGCCAAATCTTATGTTGATGATTACTGTAGAAACGCCCAGATGTAATTCTCAAAAGCACTCTTTGAGGTGTAATACGTTTGGTATGACATAGTATCTAATCGAAGATGGTAACTTTCTCTTGACTTCCAGCTCCATTTGGTTCACTGGAACACCAAATACCCCAGCTTTGGTGAAGCTGCCAGCCAGCCCGATGGCCTTGCTGTGGTTGGAGTATTTTTGAAGGTGCCACTTATCACACTTGCTTTATTGAAATACAGTATGTCTATTACTGTAGTATTTGTGTTTGATGTGTCAGAGTGCATGCATGCAAACATGTGCCTTCTCTCTGCTCTCAGATTGGTGCTGCCAACCCAAACCTTCAGAAGGTCATCGATGCTATGGATGCCATCAAACATAAGGTACCAGATGGCTTCCTGTCATGTCACTCTGCTGGAGGTTAATGGGGGTTGATGCGAGGATCTGACGGTCTCTTGTGACTCTCTCCCATCACCAGGGTAAGCAGACACCATACCCAGCCTTTGACCCCAAAATCCTTCTGCCTGGTTCCCTGGATTACTGGACGTATGATGGCTCCCTGACCACACCCCCACTTCTGGAGAGTGTCACCTGGATCGTCCTCAGGCAACCAATCAGCGTCAGCCCTGCCCAGGTACAGTACCACAACATCCCATGAGCCTTTAGAATATCAGCAACTCAGTAGCTCAGCCGCAACTCAGCCACTCCTCAGCTGGGTATTTGAAGCCACTTCAGATTGAGCTGATGTGAGCAGACAGCACTGCAGGCTGCTGCTAGCCTGACGAGCCAGACCCACATCAAGATGTAGGGTCTGGACACTCACCGTAGACAGGGCTCAATCGGAGGGGTGGGATAAACAGTTGTCTTTCAAATTCCCTCTCCGCAATAGGATAACGCTAAACGAATCATCTTCTTGTTTTCAAGGAGCAGGATGCGTAACCTTCCCTCTCCACGCAATAGGATAACGCTAAACGAATCATCTTCTTGTTTTCAAATGACAGGATGCGTAACCGTCGCAACTTCTGGTCGCATGTCAGTCACCATTATGTTAAGCCCACCCACCGACTCTATAAATGCTGTGATTGGCCCGCTGGTTTTTCGAGTTCTCAGCTCCCTGGCTCTATGGATCGTGCCTAGACTGCCCCGCCAGCCAAATTACATTTGCTGCTGCTAGGGGCGTCTAGATTTCTAGGCTAGGCTGCTGCAGTGTTAATGGTTCTTTGTAAGGAAGTCTGGAGTTTTGATGTAGATACTGATAGTAACATGAGGTACTCTGATTCTCATATTGGTACCACTGCACAATACTGTACTGCATATAGATTGTTAATAAACTGGTATAATGGGCTGCAAATGTGTGTGTGTGGGTATGTGTGTGTGTGTGTGTCTGTCTGTCTGTCTGTCTGGCTGTGTGAATGTGTGTGAGTAAAGTGTGTGAATGGAAGAGAATTACTCCAGCATTTCCCATGGCAATGCTGAATGAGGTTAGTTTAGAGCTATTATTTACTACATGCAAAGTTAGGGCTACACATCAAGGCTCCAACTCTTGGCCAGAGCCACGTCATCCAAGGGAGGGTCAGCTGTGGGCCCTCCTCTGCTCGGTTAGATTACATTATCTCAACACTGCATTATGCTCATGTTGGGCAGGGAGCCCATATCACCTGCTACAGGCCTGCACAGCCAGTAGGCATTGCCTCAGCCTACACCCATAATATGAATTTCAGGCGTCAGAGTGATATTTGAAGTGGATGTTTTGCGCAAAAGGTGCAAATCTAGGTATAGCGTCTTCTAGGTCAGTACACACTAAAGGCAGAGGATGGTGAACCACAGGCTGTGCAGTCTCTTGAAACTAGTACCTTTTCACTGGATCAGGGGTCACACCGTGACGTGGCAAGGAAGTGAAAGTCTGCCAGGTGGTTGTGGTTAAAGGTTCCCACGACACATAGCACCGTTCTCATGATGTGACTGACAAAAATTTGTCACTGCAAATTTCCTAGTAACCTGCCGGCCTCCGATCTAGCACCTCTTATCTTTTCCTGTGCTGTTTACACAATATGAAGGGCAAACAATGCCTTTTCTGTAATTCCACACTGAGTCCACAATTAATACTGTGTCAATTGCAGTGCTGTTTGTCCGCATAGCCTGTTTTGTGAAGCCGGTTTCTATCAACATGGTTCAGCAGACATTGCTCCATTATTCCTCTGTGGACTTCAAATAAATTCCACAACACATTCATAAAAATGTTCTATAAGTGGAATAGGACAGCTGTAAGTACAGGGGACAGCCAGTCTGGGCCACAGCAACACACGCCAGTGAGTGCCACCACGGCCTTCAAGTGCAGCAGAAAAAAAAATTGACATCTTTCTTTCTCCGCCTCTTGACACGTTCTCTCTATTTCTTTCTCCCGCTTTTTTTTCTCGCAGATGGCTAAGTTCCGAAGCCTGCAGTTCTCTGGCGAGGGAGAGGCTGGCTGCTGCATGCAGGACAACTACAGACCCCCGCAGCCCCTGAAGGGCAGGAAGGTCCGTTCCTCCTTCAAGTAAAAAATGTCCACCGCCATTCTCACCTTAGACCACCTGTGAACCAGCCAGAGTGCCCTAGAACCAAGCCAATTTAGGCATTTCTTTTTATACTTGCCCCATAGATACATCTATCATGTTACTGGCAAGGATGAAAAGCACTGATGTCATAGCTTAGTTTGCCTTTGTTTCCCTTTTTTTTAGTTTTACTGAATGTGCTTTTAGATGCCTGTTCCATGTCTGTAATTGTATTTTGTTTCTCAAGGTATGTAGAATTGGATGTTTTTGAAATAGTTTATATCGTTTTGAGTCTGAAAATCTGGCATGTTACGAGTGGGAAACAGTAAAACCGCTAGATATGAAGAGAAAAATTGGTACAAAAATAGCACGATGCGGCTGATGAAATATCTGCTGGCATGGCCATGTGCCTCAGTGCTTTATCCTGACCCTCCGTAATCCCTGAGGGGGCAAATGTGAGGCTCACATCAGATTAACGTTGTGGCTCTGCCAATTTTGGACGTGGCCTTTTTTTTCCCATTCAGTAACTGTCAGTGGAGGGCACTTAATTCATCCTCAGACCATCTTTGTAGTCACTTCATGTGCTCTCCAGATTGAAAATAATAGGTAGCTATGATACATCTGCCTACGGGGCTTTAAACATAATAATTGCTGGACTCTCCAAGTGATCCTTTTAAAAAGTGTTCCGTGTGTCTTAAACCATGATGCAAGAGTAAGGGGGAGAATGTGTGATGAATTCGAGAAGCTGAGTCTTATATACACATGCATACGAATTTTACTGATTGTAGTATTAACATAAAACAAACAAGGACTTTTAGGTGTTAATGATTACTTGTGTTTTAGTATTTTGGAGTATGTATGGCAATAGTAGATACAAATTGCTATCTTTGGTGAGACATTTGATTTTAATCAGTCAATATTGTGAGGAAATATAAACCTGTCTTTGTGCAGTGTTTATACAATGAAATAAACCTTGCCAATAAAGGAAATCTATTTTATGAAAATGGCAAATCTGTCTTTTCTGCATGAAATTTCCATGTATAAACATGAGTCAAAGGCCAATATACTGTAGGTTAAAGCTCTTGCTATATATAATAGTCATAATCTATAATCTATATTTAAATATAGATTTGGTGAATGCAATGTTAGAATAGCACCAGTTTTTTATGCCTGAGGCAGACTTGTGACAGCTTGTTAGAGAGACAGCACATGGAGGTCTCTCTTGTAAGCTTGCTACTCAGTGGCCTGCAAATGTTCAGTCCTCACTTCCGGACACAGGGCATGTGGAGCACAGTCATGTGACTCCACCATGAGGCCAGATGTGATTTGACCTCTGACCCCTCTCTTCCAATCCGCAGAGTTAGCAGTCTAATGCCACTGTGCTGCACAGAGATTCACCTCTTTTTTCAGAGCGTAATATCCGGTGTTAGTGGCCTGAGGGCCTAACCTACATGCCAGTCGGTTTCAGGAACAGTCCTTGTGTTCATATAGCATTATTTAATGAAGAGTGGGCCAGAGAGCCATGTGGAAGTTCGGAAGAGTTTGGAACTAAAGCATGTTGAAATCCCCCTTAATCTACATGGGTGTTTGTAGCTTCCACGTGAAAATGAAACATACTCCTCAAGCAATTTATATTCACACAGGCCTTGAACAGATCTCGGCAGATCTAATTTCCTCAATGAAACACTGAGAGGAGAACTCATAAATGATTCAGGCCGTACTCCGTCTAACGCCAACCATTTCTCGGAGCGCAGAGGCATAAAACAGCACATTATCGAAAGCCTCAGGACAGCTATGGCCGATGTCAGTTTGAATGCTGCCTCGTATGCGAGCACTGTAGTTGCCCGTCCCTGGAACAGCTCTTTCTTTTTAGCAAGCCTGGCGTCACACTATGGATGAGGGCACATTTGGATGCCAGTCCACTTCTCATTAACGCTTTGGGAAGAGTGGCTGATGGCTCTGTTGTCTGGACACAGCCTTACGTAAGAATGCCCTCTGTGTGTTTCTCAGGCGCCTTTGCCAGGGAGTCCCCCCCCCCCCTCTCTCTCTCAATCTATCTCTCTCCCTCTCCCTCTCTCTCTCTCTGTCCCTCTCTCTCTCTCTCTCTCTCTCATTGAATTCAGTGTATCTGGGTCGACATCATCCATGATGATGTGAAAATGACGGTATTGTTCTCCTCAGGTCGGTCCAGTGCATCAAAGAGTGCCCTCAGTGTCCCTGCACGTGTTTAATTCCACTTCAGCTCTGCTGCAGTCAGCCACTGTGGGTTGAAAATACACTACTTGGGAAACAGTTTCAGATCTGTTGATTTTTAAGGTTTATACGCACACATAAACACACAATGGCTTCTTATTCTTGACACTGAGAGCATTGCACCCAACAACAGACTTCCTGTGGAATTTCTATCATGTTGAACTGCACATACTGTAAATAATCCCCAACATAGCAGATGTCAGCATATGGCGAAGGACAGGGTGTCCACTGGGCTGGCCAATACTACACAATTCTACAAAAGTTTGTCCAGAGAGAAGGGGGAGGGGTTCATGGAGAGAGAGAGAGAGAGAGAGAGAGAGAGAGAGAGAGAGAAAAGAAAGATGGGGGAGGAGAGAAATTGAATAGACTGGGGACGGACAGAGGCCAGAGAGGAGAGAGGACCCTGAATGGAAGACTGCAGAGGAGAGGAGGGGGAGGCTCAGGACGCGGGGGAAGAGCTGGACCACAAAGGGAAGGAGGCAGGGGGCGCTGGAGGCAGGGGGCGCAGGGTAAGCTGCCAATGAAAGACTTTGCTGAATGGTGAAGATGAGATGGGAGAAATGAAATGCACACACAAGACTCATCTCTCGGTGGTGTAATATGAAACATTTTGCGAAAACAAAAAAAAAGTCCAAAATGGCCGATGCTAAGCACTGTATACTGTCATAGATGCAACATTGTATAGCAGTAGCACTGTATACTGTTATAGATACAAAAGAGCCACTTGTGGTCAAAGTCCAGTCAGCTATTTATTTAGCGATTGCATGTGATATCCTCTACATTGAAGCTTGCATGCGAAATGCCTACATTGAGGGCTCAATC
The DNA here is from genome assembly GCF_963854185.1 of Sardina pilchardus. Taxonomy (NCBI): domain Eukaryota; kingdom Metazoa; phylum Chordata; class Actinopteri; order Clupeiformes; family Clupeidae; genus Sardina; species Sardina pilchardus. Next base: position 35,994,514 of record NC_084995.1, on the reverse strand, counting down.
AATTACGTGATATCTTGGACGTATATGCAGAAAGTCAAGCGCCACTGGAGGTGACTCAGAAGTGACCGGCACTCATTGCCTTGGGCTCTCCGCTAGCTGTGAGGTCAGGAGCCTGTAGAGACAGAGCCACGGCATACGCTGCCGAGGGGCTGCGGCTCGGCCCTGCATGGTGGACGCTGCTCTTCCGCGTGGGAAGCAGACGCAGAGGTGGCAGCAGGGCAGGGAAACACACACACTCACACACACACACACACACACTCAGCACCTTGTGTACTCTGATGCATCAGCTCTCACAGAGCTGCACAGTCTGGGAAGAGTTGGGAGGGAAGGTGTGGGCTGTGTGCTCAAATGTCTCACAGGCTGGCTGGATGTCAGTAAAGTGATAGTAAGGCAAAGGCATTCTACACACAGATCATGTTTTAGAGCTACTTTGAAAATGCAGTTAAGGGTTGGAATGTGTGTGTTTCACAGTCAGTGGTTGCGAAACAGGAAGCTGTGTGACATGACATACTACTGTACCACCACTTTTTACAGCCTTCACAGTTTCCAGTGGTGTGCAGTTCCCTAAGATGAGCCTGCTTGTGGTTTACTTTTGTTTTTCATACACATATGTCATCCATAATAAAAACATTTAAAGCATTATCTCCTAATATAATGACACAAACTACTATACATCTTGTTTCGTTGACAGACAGACAAGCAAAGTGTTTCCTTTTCATTCTCTTCCCTTCCTTTCCTTTCCAACCAATTCGATTTGATTAGATTCAACTTTATTGTCACTGTGCAGAGTACTGCAAAGACAATGAAATTAAATGCAGTTTGTCTCTAACCAGAAGTGCAAAAAGGCAATGTGATATAAGCAGGTGCTGCATGCATAGACAGGACAAGAACTACTGTATAGTGCAGTGTAGACAGCTTTACACGGCACCATATTTTTCTCCAGCTAGACAAATAGTGCAGTGCAAGGCGTGTTTGCCTACATTTCCTTCAGGACCAACAAAGTATCTACAGTACCTAGCTCTCCAAAGGCCTTTGAGAGTTGATGTAGTGAATCGGTGCATTCCAAAATTAGACTATATGGCGAAATTGCAGCATGTTCTCTGAAACTATAGGCATTTTTCCTCCCTCACATTCAGATCACATTCACTAAGGTCACTAATGGCTGTCATAGGCCAAAGCATTTTTTTCCATGTACATCACACTGATTATAACATGACGCTTCCCTTTTCTGAGTGGTCAATATATTCCATGCCTTAGGGCGAGCCGTCGTGCAGTGTTGCCAACTGCAGCATTGTGTAATATCGCTATAATCTATGAAAGCGTAACAGAGTTAGCAGTCAGCTACTGCAAGTGTAAAAGGGCAACCATGTGACCTTAACCCGACCTCTATTTGTAAACTGTTAAAGCCAAATGATGTTAGAGAGAGGGAACCCCTGAAACAGACACTGGGCAGAGAGATAACAAGTGCATTGATAAGGGATGGGTGGATGTCCTCATTTTACACAAACATTAATTTGCTTTACCATAATATACACAGAAAGAATATGTAAAATATTATTTTATTATGGTATTATTATTATTTTATTATATATTATGCTCTTGAGGATCATTACTGTATGTACAGTAGATCACTGCACTTTTAGGTGATAATGTAACATGCATTAATTGATGAATGTGTATTTCATCTTCATAGTGTTGTAATGTTGCCAGTAGGTTTTTAAAGAGGTGTGTTGAGGACTTGAGTACTGATAAGGAGTTCTAATGAAAACAGGACCATTGTCATGAAGGGTGAAGGAGTTTTGGTGACTAATTTCTTCAGAAAAGCATTAAGTCAACAAGTGAGGGAAATTAATGTATAAACCACTGACAACTTTTTGTTCCTCAAAGAACGGACATGTATGTCCATTGCTAATGTGTTCATTGACTATGTAAGCTATGACACTAATGGACAGAACTGCCATTTATGCGTAGCCAATAACTTGTGTCAATATTTCATTAAGCAAGGTTAGCAGAGCAAATGGACAGTTTGGAATGCTTTTTCTTTCAGTTATTGATGACTTAGTGCACACAAACATGACTTCATATCTACTGACTAGTCATCAGTTTCAAGTGTTAGTGTTACTGCACTACAATGCCACTGTCAGCCTACAGTGGCCCTGAATCGTGTTGCTAATGACAGGCCACAAAGTGTATGAATGGTGGCGAGCATCTTTGCTGGGTGTGGTTGAGTGGGTGGGGTATTGCATGTCTAATCACCTCCTGACACATTGGAAAGCCTATTTGTGCTTGATAACATACAGTATAGTCAAGTCGTCACGTTATTTCTATAACACATTTAAGTTAAGTTCAATTTAACTTTAAACAATTTCATCTTGATACATCTTTAACAGGGTTACAAAATGTAATGTTTGATTTAATCTCAGTGTTGTAATGTTGCCAGCAGGATTTTTTAGAGAGGTGTGTTGAGGACTTGAGTAGCCTACTGATAAAGAGTTCTAATGAAAACAGGACCATTGTCATGAGGGGTGAAGGAGTTTTAAAAACAAGAGGAGCTGACCGAAAGTGCCTCACCGTTGAGGCAGGCAAACTAGATTAATGTAAAATACAGAGACTTACTGTACGTGTAGAGGGACGGAGGCTGAACTTAACAGATAGATAGCTACATGAAAAATAGGGGGGCTTGGCCAAAAAAAAGCAGTCTCGAGCTGTACTAAATGCGAGAGAGAAGAAGGTGGTCTTGTTGGATTTAAACGGTCGACTGTAGGGCAGGACCTAACGTGCGGTGGGAGGTTGTTCCAGAGCCTAGGGAAGGTGACAGTAAAAGCCTCTTTTTGCGTCAAGGCGTGAGTGGGAGATAGATGTATAGGAGGCTGGAGCTGTGGGGAGGATGACCTGAGTGGAGTATGGCTTCATCAGATCAGTGACGGACAGTGCTGCTAAACCATTAAGGGCTTTAAAGACAAAGTATAAGAGTAGAGAATTCACATGAAATCATATCAGCAGAGAGCACGTATATGCACATTAGGGACATGGCACAGGATGTGCGCAGGTTTTATTTCTGAACTCTTATCTGACCCCTACTGGAAAACTAAACACATTACAGCACTATTTTCTGTGTTCAGTTTACCTTATTGTTGATATCTGGGTTGGGAAAGGCAACAACACAACTTGAGGGAGCATTCGTAGAATCAGCAAATAGACAGAATTGTACTGTACTTCAAAGCAGAATTTCCCTATCAGCAGTCTGCAGTAAAATTTTTAAAGGGACACATACCAACTATCAGCTGGCAAATACACCTACCTCTTTGTTCATCAAGACCAAAGGCTTGAATCCTCATGAGAGATCTTGAGTGATGGTTGTTTTGTCAATAAGAAGAGCTCTACAGGAGAAATGCCTTACACAATCCTTACTAAAGGCAGTTTGCACCAGCTCAATGATGTTATTTCCTTGGTTGATATTCCTTTGCTGTGGTAGGAAACACATTTCTAAGACATATAAGATCAGTGAAATGTCTTTGTCGAAACATTGCAGCCTCACAGCCCAGAGCTTTGGGAGATTAAGGTGCAGCATCACTGCGTTTGGGGCCTAATGAGTCACATAGGGATTACAGAGCCGACAGCTTTAACAGAAAACAACCCTCTAAACTGTTAATGTAGTGCATTGCTTACTGCTGTATCTTCTCATATTGCATTTGAACAGAGAGGCATGACTCCTCACATTCAGTGCTAATATTTTTTTTTTTTTTTGTCCGGTCGTGGGACACAGCCAAAGGAAAGAAAGAAATTGCAGCACCACACAAAAACTTTGTAAAAAGTAAATTGAAGGTGAAAGCCATTGCATGGCCATTTTATTGCGTATTGCATACACTAAGACAATTTAATCTGCTTCACACAGCAAATCTAGAGCTTACCAAACGATAGCAAAAAAACTTAAAAGAAGAATCAGAAATGCTAAAAACCATAAGGATGGTGTTAAAGGTAGATGTAGATGTGCGCTTTGAGCAAGGTGGTACACACTCAGGAGGATTCAAGAAATAGGTTTTAATATGGGATTTTTTTTATTAATTCCCAAATAAGGCCAATGTTTGGCAATAAAAGTAATAGAATAAATAAATAAAGAAAAATAAATACTTTCGATAAATGAAATAAAAGTTGACGTAAGTCAAAAATCATAGCAATAGAATAAATTAAGCCGGCAATACAAATAACCTTATAGCAGGTCACAATAGGGAGCACACAGGACCCATGTCCTTTCACTTGCTGCTCCCCCAATAGTCTGGCAAACAGACACATAAGAAACTAGTGATTTTAGAACCATAAGGAGGTCAACTGAAAACATAGACACGTTAGACAAACACAGATCACAAGTACACAGAGGGTTTGAACAAGGTAGCGTATCGCTACCGTGACGGTATGCATGCGACCCGTCACAGATGGTCTAATACATAATTAAAAGTTATGAAACACATTTGAGTGCATCTGATTAAAGACATGTAATGATCAGTTGGGAAAACATATGAGTCAAAGAAATGAGACAAGTGTATTTCTATACAGAATTTAATATACACTACCCAGCAAACTACAATATACTCTACATCTGTTTTCATAATACACACAAAGAAGTATATGTAGTGTTGCATGTGAAGCACATGTTCAAGCACATTCTTCAATTTATAAATCCTAAAATAAAACAATGAGATCTCTTCCTGATTTCCCTGATCTCCCTGCAAGATTTACAGAATTTCCTTAATGGCATGAGGCAGATAGTATGACCCAGAAAATAGCCAGCAAATGAATCAGTCTCACCACAAAAGGCAATTCCAGTTGGACCCCTAATGGACACCTATGTGACCCAGTGGATATCTGATGCACTCTTGCTGTGTTTGCTCAATTGCGTTGTGGTGCACTATCATCTATCATGACTCTAAACTACAATATTCAAATTCAAAATTCAAATTCAATATTCAATATTCATGCCCTGATGAAGGCCAATATGGCCGTAACGCGTAGGCCCATGTGCTTTTAAATACCCTTGCCATGAACCATTAAAGACTTTTTATATTTCTAAAAATCTCGGAGTGCCTCTGTTAACCCTTTTTTTCCCTTTGGATTCTAACCTCACCCGTAGCAGAAGAGCACCTGAGTAGATTTATAGACTCCTGAGCGCCCTAAGCCCTTTTGTGTCTTCTACAATATTCAAACGTCAAACATGAACTCTGTATGATTCAGATGATTATCTGTTGATTTGTGTACATACAGTACAGTATGTGCATCAAAGACGAGAGTATGCCTGTGACATCAGGGCACAAAACATTTGAGTTGAGCTTGAGGTTTGTTACTTTGCACATGCTCTGTCATGTCAAAAACCTTTCAACACATCTAATGGCTATAATTAATCAATTATTTCAAGGTGGCCCCTACAAAAATAGCTGCAGTTATACTGTTTGGCTGGCCAACCGGGATTAGAATAAGTTCCTTACAAAATTAAACTAGCAACTTGTCCATGTCATGTTTGTTTTATTATAGTTATAATATAACGAGACGAACAGGTTACAAATATGTGTTCATGTATGTCGTTTTGGCTAGAAATATGCATTACTTCTTTGAAGCAGCTTACACATGAAACCACATTTTGTTAGTACAGAGCATGTAGTGATTGTTCAAGTGCATGCAAAGTAACATACTCCCTTTCAAACTCAAGAGACAGACGAAACTGCTTCTGTGAAACTTGGCCCCTAAACGTCATATGACAATTTTCTGTCACCCAATCAACGACTGCATACCCATACCATGCCAAGACAAAATAATCTTCGTACATCAACGCTTGGGTGCCAAAAAAGGAGCTTGGCAAAGCTCAGTTGTTTTGACACAGATTGCAAATATTGCCAATGGATACAGAAATAATTGGATGCCATTCTGCACTGAACAGAGCCTCCCCGTGTTAAGCCATGCTATCCGGCTCACTCTCTCATTCTCTCCTCCTCTTTCTCTGCCTACATTGAAGGGCCCACCTTCAAAGGAAACTATGCAGGTTTGGCAATTTCTTTGCCGGTTTCGCTTTCGTTTTTCATTTTCACTCGTTTTACACTTGCAGGTTTCTCTGCAGAGCTTCCCCTACAGCTTTAGTGTGCATATTTTACAACACTCTTCAATCGGTCAGTCTGTTTTTTTCATGAGCGATACACAAGACTTCACATGAGACTTCCTAGACCATGGGTGCGACTCGGGGGCTCCTGAAATTGCAAGCGTGGTTCTACCGCTAACAGACAACTAGGGCGGCCGGAAAAAACATTGTTCGACCGGTAATGACTCATTTAATCATATCTAACAGTAAGAAACAAATTGATTAACTGAAAAATGTTGCATAGTGTACCTTTAACCTGGCCCCGCCCACCTAGATTTTCTTTCCGAGAGGTCTAGTCTGGCATACCACAGTTCACAACAGTTTCCATCAGACAAGAAAAATGTCAGCGACGAGAGGGGAAGACGAAACCGAGACTTACTGTGATAAACAGTAGCAGCAACAACTGTAAACGTAAAAAAAACAAAACAAAAATGCAGACATTTATTTACAGCAAAGGTAGACCATCATACATTGTTTCCTGACTGTTGATGCTGTTTATTGTCAGTTTGTAAAGTTTAGGCAAAGCAGGAAGTGATGTTAGGAATCTCTGATCAATGTGATTAGTAGACTAAGGCTAGATTGCATGATTTCAGTGCCAAAGTTAGTGCCCTTTGCAATGCAAGTGTTGTCAGTACATACATTTTTTTCCAAGTTTAGGATTTTTCAAATTAGAAATCCTTCATACATCGGAGGAAGCTACGACAGAATGAGACTATTAAAGTTTTTTCAACATCCTGAGGGGCAACTCAGTCAAAAAGACAGATGGACAATATCAGTCCTGTGCACGTCCCACAGACAAAAAGAAGAGTAAAGTGTTGCTCTCTGGCAGAAGATCAACATTATGGACAACTTGAGCGATTAAGAAATAGCTAACCATACATCAACTGGCCACTCTGTATTGTAATGCTGGAAATTGGCTCATTAGGTCAATGTGGATGGGATGAGGAGTTAGTTACTGTAAGCTCTGTGTTTTCCTTCCATCACTAAATGGGCTAGTGTCAGGACACGTCGACTCAAACAGAGGAATTAGTTCTCAAGTTTATCAGGCTTAATGATCCAACAAGGTTAAACTAAGAAGTTGTAGATCCAAGGCTCAGCAAACACACAGGAAACGTGTTTTAAAGGAAAGCAGGAAAGCAGTGTGTGAGTGTGTGTGTGTGTGTGTGTGTGTGTGTGTGTGTGTGTGTGCGTGCATGCGTGTGTGCTAAAATTCAGTTAAATCACGCTGACAATGCTTTACTGCAAGTTTCTCTCTCTCCCAACTTTCAAAGGTAGCCTTTTATCATAGTGAGAATTTTTTTCACAGGGGTACCTCAACGTTTAATACTGGGACCATCTCTCTTTTCATCTGTGTAATGTATTTATATTCCCACTGTTTCTATTATGCTATTGTGCAGACATTACAGTATATGTTATTGCTATCTGTCGTACAACTCGTACATCAATAATTGTGCTAGAGGAAAAGAGTGGAGAGTGTATTTTCATTGTTAATTAAGACATTTTAATTAGAGTTTAACTCCAAGTAAAACGGGAGGGATTAACTCTTGATATAGGTTCATACGTGATTATATTCAGGTCAACATAAAGTTTGTTCGAACTTTACAATCTGTTTTGATTAGAGTGGTAAACCCATAGAAAGCATCCACAAGTTGACCTACTAAAGCTGCCATCCATCTTTCAATGAATGCATTTGAATGACTAATGCAGACTAGAATTCTGTTCAATTGAATTTTCATGAATGTGCATAAAACATGCAAACAAATGATGAGACCCAACTAAAGACAGCAAAACTACAATTTCCCTCATTAACATAGTCACTATACCTACAGTACATTCACTGTTCTAGTTTCCCTTTCCTTATCCCATTTGCCAAACACATTACTTGGCAAGTACAGAAATACTCAGGGGAAAGGGTATTTTCTCTTTCTCTTTCTCTCTCTCTCTCTCTCTCTCTCTCTCTCTCTCTCTCTCTCTCTGTGTGTGTGTGTGTGTGTGTGTGTGTGTGTTTATATTTGCAGATGAAAGGCACAGTCATAGTTCCACACTGTTTCTTCCAGATTCTGAGGGGTCCTTGTCTGTGGGAAGCAAGCAGCTTTAGCACGAATGCATACCACACCCACACATTCACACTAACACCTCCCCCACACCCATACACATACACACAACTATGGTAGCCTTCACTAGGAGAGCTATTGCCAACACCTGCTTACCTTCTCCACTTTTATTTTTCTTTATTTTTCATTTCTCTTTCTCTCTTCCTCTCCCTTCCTTTGACATGGCCCAGTGGAGATGGTTACCATGGCAACTGCATGTTCATCCTCTGACACTGGAAATAGCATACTGTATTAAGCCAGGAGGCTTACCATAATGGGGTCATTGTTTTACACTCTCTGGGAGCCTGACATTCTTTTTTTATTATTATTTTTTTAAGAACAACAAAAAGTTGAAGTTGCATTCTTGTTTCCTTGCATCCATCACGTTTTCTTATATCATATCCCACAATGCATGCAGAGAAGCTCTCTAACAATTCCTTACACCACAGCACATATTCTCATCTCATTAAATATTTAGAACACTATTAATTTTGATGGCCCTGCCTCACGTAGGGAGGCCATTTTAGGCATATGTATACTGTATGCACCCTACTGCCATGGCCAGAGGTGACCTGGATTACAGTTGAGAAGGCACATTATTTCTATATGCATATATATATATTTTTTAAATGCCTGAATGTCATCATAAGGTGCTCCTCATATAGACATAGGATTTATATGCCTCTCTAAAGATAAGAGTTTTGTTTCAGAGCTGAATGCAAGATGAGATATTTGTATTTTAGGAAATCATATAGATTTGTGGAATTTCTTTCTTTATTAGGTATATTGGCGTTTTGTTCTCACACAAGCGCCGTCTCTCTCATCTCTATAACCCCACCTGTACGGTGCTAGCAGTAGCATGGTGTGCAGCTCACATGAGCAGACAATAGGCGTTAGGAACACGCATGAGAAAATCAGAGATATAGAGAAAGAAAATGAAAAATAGTAAAAAAAAAAAAAAAAAGCAATGGAGATGTAAAGAGATAGGAGCTGTTATCTTGTGTTGTGGGAAGAGCGCCGTGTCTGTCAGACATGAGTGTAATTCTTCATAATTCTGTAATCTGTGAAGGGCACTGAGGTGGAAGCATGCACTCCTGGGTGTTGCTGTAACCTAGCAACAGATGAGCACCCAAATCTCAGACCTGCCGCTGGGGTTTTCTCCAGGACAACAATGTTCTATGCAAAAGATTCACGCAAGCAATGTACACACACACACACACACACACACACACACACACATATACACACACTTCTCATACATATATGGACATAGTAATTGAGGTGGTTTGTATAGAAAAAAAACAGAAACATGCATCACAAGGTTGTTTTCATAGTAAGGATGGAGGTGACATGTATTTCACTGTGCTGGAAGGATCAACCAAACAAACCTGAGAAAAAGAAATGCACACACAAAATAATTCCAGTCATTCAAGAACATGCTGTAGGGCTGCACTGCACATGCACATGTATGTACACATGAACCCTCCCGCCCATACACAGCCATGCATGATGCGTCTCAACATGATAACAGATTCATACACTCCAAAGCATCGGTGCAGACGCCCACGTGTCACGTCCAATAAGGTATATGGCGCTAAGAAGCGCCACTGTACAGTAGGCTAACCCTTTTCGTTGCATAGACATCCATGTTTGCGACAGAAGGAGACACCCGCGGGAGAAGATCGCAATCTGGTCAGAGACTAAGTATGTTGACAATGTCACAAATCATAGGCCTATCGTTAATTAAGAACTCCAGAGCTGCCAACTCTTTTGCTTCCGGCGTGTGACACACGATTTTGCCTGTTTAGGCCTACACACTCACTCATGCCATACATCCATATTCTCACGCAAAACAAATTCAGATTTTGGGCTGAGACTCGTTCGTTCCTTTTAAAACTCCCCAACGGTATGAGGTTGTTTTCATAGTAAGGATGGAGGTGACATGTATTTCACTGTGCTGGAAGGATCAACCAAACCTGAGAAAAAGAAATGCACACACAAAATAATTCCAGTCATTCAAGAACATACTGTAGGGCTGCACTGCACATGCACATGTATGTACACATGAACCCTCCCGCCCATACACACAGTCATGCATGATGCGTCTCAACATGATAACAGATTCATACACTGACTCCAAAGCATCGGTGCAGACGCCCACGTGTCACGTCCAATAAGCTGAGCTCGGCGTGAGATGTGGAGAGGGGCTCGCTGCGGGCAGTGGTTGTGATCCGACTGCGGTGACATGTGGTGGGAAGACTCTTCTGCTCTGTCACACACATTTTGCGCTCTGTCCACAGCAGCAGTGCGTGTGTGAAGGCTGCACTTGCACCCTGTGCTGTTGAGGACAGACGTGAATTCCAGTGCACTCATCATGGCACTCATTAAGTTCACTTGTTTTCTTCTGAATGAGAATCACTGTCAGGTGTCTTTTAAAGAGATGCACATATGATGTGTCTATGACCAGTGTTGGTAGTAACGGCGTTTAAGTATAACGGCGTTACTAACGGCGTTAATTTGTCAGTAACGAAGTAATCTACTTAATTACTTTTCTCATCGTTGCAACGCCGTTATCGTTACTGAGAATTTGAAGCGTCGCGTTACTACAATTTGGCTGAATGAAGCGTGTTCACTGGATAGGATCATATAGGATGGAATACCCTCCCCTGAGCTAATAAATAAATGTATATTAGCCTAATCACCCTTGACAGACTAGGCATAGCTACCAAGATACTGTACATCAGAGTGGAATCTGGAAATAATTTCATTATAGGCCCACTTCCAACTTCAGGAGGGGAAAAAAGACCCCTCCTGAATAGGCTACTCACCAAATCCAAGCCATTTCATTTGCACATATGTAGCGAACTTGCCACGATAGCTTATAGGCATAATAGTGACAAGTAAATGTGCACTTTCTCTGTCTGTCGGATTTCTATAGTTTCTCACAGGGCTACAGATTTTGGGCTGAGACTCGTTCGTTCCTTTTAAAACTCCCCAACGGTATCAGAGCTGCAGAGCTGCCAACTTTTCAAAAAACCTTGGAGTGAGATTCTGTCAGGGGTGACCAAAAGTTTGTCCTGCACTCTGTCACGATACCAAAAGTATTGTTTCGATCCCGATACTAAGTCAAGAATTGTGATTTCGATACTTTTTCGATGCTTTTTTAAAACAATAGGCCTAGTGTATTTGGTGATTTAATCACAGAGCTGCCAACTCTCACGCTTCCGGCGTGTGACACACGATTTTGCCTGTTTACACACGCACTCACGCCATACATCCATATTCTCACGCAAAACAAATTCAGATTTTGGGCAGAGACTCGTTCGTTCCTTTTAAAACTCCCCAACGGTATATGGCGCTTAGAAGTGCCACTGTACAGTAGGCTAACCCTTTTCGTTGCATTGACATCCATGTTTGCGACAGAAGGAGACACCCGCGGGAGAAAATCGCAATCTGGTCAGAGACTAGGTATGTTGACAATGTCACAAATCATAGGCCTATCGTTAATTAAGAACCGAGCTGCCAACTCTCACGCTTCCGGCGTGTGACACACGATTTTGCCTGTTTACACACGCACTCACGCCATAGGCTACATCCATATTCTCACGCAAAACAAATTGCGTAGCGATAGCGTAGCGTAGTTGCGCTGGAACCCCCCCCCCCCACCCCACGCTATCTCTACCCATCCCTGTATATCTCAAGACACACACCGACCGACCACAGAGGGAAAGAACGCAAGCACGGTCATTATTACATGGACAGCGACTATTTGCGTAACTTGCACACAGCCTACGATCAAAAACAGAACGCATACAAATTCATTCACCTGAACACACCACGTTCCCTTGCAGCACAACAATGGCCTCATCAAAGAACACACTGAGGACGGCTTGACGCCGAAACACGTTTGTTTTATAGGCATGGTGCTACAATAAAGTAGCCTATAAGATAATTAACTAGTGAGTGCGGTTCTTTTGCACATTGGAATACAATATTTAACTCGCACCCGAAGAAGGAGATATCTTGGAGTTTGAGCGCGCCTCTCTCTGCAAACTCATCAAAGAACAAACAGACACATAAATTATGGCACAGTGGCCATTTAACTAACCTGTACGACGATCAGTTGCCGTTTAAGCAAAAACACTTGCACACACCCGTCAGAAGTGTACCTTGCGTGCCTTCTGCTCAGCAAACTCGTTCACTATTGTGGTGAAATCCAATTTCCTCGCCCTGTCATTTTCGATGGAGAGTATGGCCAATCCACTCAGTCGCTCCTGGCCCATGGCACAGGTCATTTATTAATGTGCTGACTTTCCACGACTTTAGTAAGAGAAGTAGCCTATACCTGTTTACATTTGCTAGCATGTGCAGCAGCCTATGATCAGAGATGACGTAAAAATGTTATGACTGGACAAACAGATTTCCCAGCAGGCAACATCTTGTAAGTTGACGATAAAATAATCAATAATGGTATAAGTTCTATTGATTAATTTTGATTCTAACATTGAAATGTCATTAGTAAAATCAAAATGATATGAAAAGTAGGAGAAAATACAAGAATTGGGGAATGGATATGTGCCACCATGAGACCATGTTGTAGGAGATAGTGAAGCAGTTAAATAGCAATCAGTTTGCCTCATAAGATGCATTGAAAGACATGGCGTCATTGATGTCATAAGTTGACTTTATGTCTTATAGCTGGGAGGCGCTGGGTAAATTCCGAACTGAAAAGGGCCCTGCGAAGCTCAGAGGGCCTTGCACCGTCGCACGCTACGCCCCTGGAGGGACTTGTTGAATATTCACTCATTTTATGCAAATATCACAATCTGAACTGATCACCAGATACCATGGCACACCGGCGTGTGACACACGATTTTGCCTGTTTACACACGCACTCACGCCATAAGCTACATCCATATTCTCAAGCAAAACAAATTCAGATTTTGGGCTGAGACTCGTTCGTTCCTTTTAAAACTCCCCAACGGTATATGGCGCTTAGAAGCGCCACTGTACAGTAGGCTAACCCTTTTCATTGCATAGACATCCATGTTTGCGACAGGAGGAGACACCCGCGGGAGAAAATCGCAATCTGGTCAAAAACTAGGTATGTTGACAATGTCACAAATCATAGGCCTATCGCAGAGCTGCCAACTCTCACGCTTCCGGCGTGTTACACACGATTTTGCCTTTACACACGCACTCACGCCATATGCCTACATCCATATTCTCGCGTACGCTATATAATATATTTTAATTAAATTATGACAGCCTCGGCCCAAACATATGCGTCGGCCCACCGGGCATTGCCCGGTATGCCCTATGGCCAGTCCATGCCTGACGCAAAACAAATTCAGATTTTGGGCTGAGACTCGTTCGTTCCTTTTAAAACTCCCCAACGGTATGAGGTTAGTTTCCCTGCCCGAGCACATATGATGTGTCTATGACCAGGAGGGCAAACTGTGGGAACGATATTTTGAAGGAAAATTGGGTTCATCAAGATTGCCAACATAAAATACAGGTGATGTTGCATAACTTGCATTGCATATGTAGAGGAGTAGAGGTTAGATTCTCTGCCCGAGCCCGACCCTACCCGCGGGCTGGGTCGGGCCGATATTTCTCAACACTATCCTCGGGTCGGGAACCTTGATAAAGCATTTGTGTTTTTGTTTTAACATTACTTTATTAGCCCGTAGAGCCCGATTGACGCAATGTGCGTAAAAAAACCACTAATTCTTCACAATGCTCCGCGATTATTAGTTGCAACGAGATGAGACCTTTAACGCACGGAAGAGCAGGAGTAGGGCTTTCCAACGAGACTAGGCACTGTACGAACAAGTATGGAAAAAACGTGATCGCACAGACATGGCACACATATCAGATGAAAGAGGAGACACAGAGCTATGCATCGATACCAAATACATCCTTCTAGGTTAAACAATAGAGGAAGTGACAGCAAAATAATAATTAATTTAGCTCGACTTGCCACATGTTTTGTGTGCTTTTGTGGCATAGTATGTTCATAATCCAACGCTATCATGTGTTTTTCTATGGCAAGGCACATTCATAATCCGGTTTTGAGATCCCAGAAAATTCCTGCATGGTATCCAATTCAAGACTCATATTGCATACTCATATTGCATCCGTAACAAGATATCTACAAAGTTGCACAAGTTACAAAATGCAACACGTGTCATGCGCAGCGGTAGCGTATATTTTGTATATACTGGGATACTATGGGGTTAGAGTGTTTCTAGCTTGTCTTTCTGCATTGTTGTCTGTCAAAAATGATAAGGAAGAAATCAGACCTCACAGTGTATTCCACAAATGTCTGAACTCAGCACTTTCCATCCTGCTGGTGGAGGAGGCATAGCCTAGCCATCTTGCTTGGTAAGCAAACTGAGCAGATCAACATATGCGCTTGTGCACTAATTGATTGCTTAATTACTTTTACAGTAGCACGGGCAGGGCCTAATATCACAGGGGACATTACACAAGCCTCCGTAATGCATCTGATGACATGATGGAAAATGAACAGATTGTGAAATTCCAAACATTATTGTAGTGACTGGCACATCATCTTAAAACCAAAAGTTACATCCTGTCAACATGGTTGCAACAAAACCAGAGGCCTACATTTGCAAGGCCTACACTCAATAGAGAAACTAGTGTTGAAAATACCTCTTTCCAGTGACGGGCTGCTTTGTTTATGTTGCATGTTTCCACTCTTTCAGGATCCCTCCCACTCCTCTCCCTGAGATATCACAGATCACAGCAGACCACAGCAGACCCCGGCGTTTGGAGATCCGGCGTTATGTAAACCACCAAATAGATGATATTGTGAGAAGAGATGGTATCTCCGGCTTGGATGAACAAGAGTGGTACTGTAAACAGGCTTAGAGAGTCACCACATACACCTTTAAGCAGTGATATAGACCTTTGTAGAATACATTGTTCAGTGTCAATCAGTCAAGTCCTTAGGTTCAATTCACAAGAAGCAGAAATTCTGCTGAAATTAAACATACTTATTCACTACTTTTACTTTATACTGTATGCTATTCATTGTCCTAATACGCAAACCTCTATATCTCTATAATTCTCAAAGAACTTGCTGTTACATGGTCTTAAATTCTAGGACAATTTAATGTAATTCTGTACAATTTCAGAGTAATCTTAAAGGTCATTCGGGCATAGAAATAATTAGCTGTGATTCTGGACTCAACCTCTCTTTGACCCTGAATTTGTATGTGTTTTCCTGCATGTTGAAAGCGTGCTTATCTCAATTGGGTCCCGAAGGGCTCAGCAATCAGGGCTTTTGGATCCATGCATGAGCTAAAACACACATGAAGTAGAACTCTATGTGGGGACAGCAGGCATGAGGCAGTGATTTATTCTTCTTCTTTTTTTTTTAAAATGTGTGTGTGTGTGTGTATGTGTGTTTTTTTTTTTATCTCAAGCAGAATGGAACAAGAAGTTAAAAGAACAAAAAGATCCCAGCTGGTGCCGTTGATACATTTGTATAACCACATAACTACACATAACTCAACATTAAAAAAGCATTCAGACGTCTCTATCAAAGAAGAAAAATGAAAGGACAACATCTTCAGAAAATCTAGACTAATAACCCCGGAGTGATATTGTATAATCTCAGGAGAGGGGTGCTTTCCTGATAAGATGTGCCAGCAGGGTAGCTGGCCTTCAGAAGCTTCTGAGCCGTGATACTGAGTCACTTTTAAGATAGATTTCCTTGCAACAAACATGCTAGAATAGTCCCAAAGCAGTATAGTCCTTGGTGCCTTTCATTCTGAAACCAGTAAAACCAAAGTTTTAGTATTTTGAGACCTTCATTGCTCTCATGTGGCAAGGCAATATTTCTGAAGTGAAAAACGCCACAGATGCCATTGTAATTGGTTGTATTTTAAAGAATGCAACTCCTAAGGAAAAAAACTGAACACTAGTATACCCACAAATTGTATGTAACCAGTGCTGTTACGACAAATTAAATTCAACAAAAAAAGAAAGCATGCACTTGTACAGATTGTAATCTATGAAGTTGCAATCTGTATGCCTTCCAGGTATTTTATAAGAATCTAACACTTGCGCACACATTGACTTTGTGATGATAGCAAGTGTGTGATACCAGCAGACCCATTGTCCTGCTTTTGAAAGGCCAGAAGTAGGTGTGGCAATGTCATACCCTCAGCATCCTGTGGAGATATAGGCCTCAAATGGAAGACACAGCAGGCACAACAACGCCTAAAGATCTGGCCCAACACCAGGTGGGGGCTACGTGAGGGCTCACCACACCTAGGTGGCTCTTAGTCCCTTCCTCCCAATCTATGAGGAAGTCTCCGTTGTGCTCAAGAGTGTGACTCTCAGACTGGCCGACTAACTGGGTGTGTGCGACTGGCTGTGTGTGTGACAGGGTGTGAGTGTGTGTGTGTGTGTGTGTGTGTGTGTGTGTGTGTGTGTGTGTGTGTGTGTGTGTGTGTGTGTGTGACTGGTCTGGGAGATCTTATCAGAGTTTGGCCCCATATGCAGCTATAATGGCCTCTGCTCAGTGCTGCATGTCAAGACGATATGAAGCTCTTGTGGAACCTGGTTAAAGTGAAAGAGCATTCAGAGCAGAGTGGGTCTTGTCTCCACTGTCTTCTCCTCTGCCGTCTATGTGCTCAACGCCTATTGTCTGGACAAGCGGGACGAAAGCCTCTGAGGTTGAACATTCCATCATAATGGAAATAACAAATGAAACATTAACTCCAATGATTACATTTTTGATATTTCCACACCTCTGCCATTGCTTTTAGGTCCATAAGGATTCTTGCATATAAATATTATTTAATTTCAAGTGATTTCAGTCGCCAAAAAGTGGACTAAATGACAAGGGAGCTTGTTAAGTGTTACTGTCCATTAATGGCAGTGATGTTTCTTTTTTTTCCCGTCCAACATTACAATGTGGAGGTTCATTGACCAGAGACATTAGCAGATATCGAGTCGAATATCATCATTATTAGCAAATAAATTACTAAAACTTTGAAAAGAATGGCAGACTGATACATACTTTGGAGACTGAGGGTCCAAGCTGGATGACTACAGTATGTCTGAATTCACATCCCACTCTGACGTATATCATGCTGCATAGCTTGTGTTGATGCTGTAGGACACGTTTGGAATTTAGCTCAGTTGAAGGATTTGAAAGGATGCAAACAATATGATCACAATCTAACAGGGCAGGGTTTAAACTCAAATCATTGGACTGGGGTCAAACACAGATAAAGAAAGACATCACACAATAAGTCCTGTTTTGAGTGAAAATGTTTATGGAATGACACAGATCATGTGTGCCAACACAAACAGATTATCTGTGAGAGATTACCAACATAGAGGGTAATGCAAGGGTCACTCCCAGCCATACTGCAACTAGGCACTTGCATGTTGTCCTGCTCTTTAAAATGGTGCAGATGACATGAGATTACTTTACATGACTACTTTAATACTAGTGTTAGTTACATTTTTTAAAAAACGTGCAAGAGGGCAATCAATCTATCACACACACACACACACACACACACACACACACACACACACACACACACACACACACACACACACACACACACACACACACACACACACACACACACACACAGGCCAAGACAAAGGAATAGAAGAAATATTGTGGAATTACAGTATTACTGCCAAGCCAGGCTGCACCAGGTGCACAACTGAAGCATTCTATTGGTGGAATGTAAGAATAGTTTTATTTGTTTTATGTCTGGTACCACTGATTATGGACATATCTCATTAACCCTCATGTTGTCCTAAAATCTTACGACGTTCGTTGTCCTTGGGGTCAATTTGACCCCAGCTACAAAAAACTCTCAAAAATGATTAAAATTATTTTTTTTACCCAATTTTTTTTTGTGGTAGGTACTTAACAAGAGTGTAATAACCACTATCAAAAGCCCTACAAAACAATCCCACCCCCCCACACCCCTTTATGAACCCTGGAACCCTGACTGGCAATATGGCCAATCCAGTGTCAACAGCCCAAAGGCTGAGTTTTTGGACTTTTTCAGACCTGCCAAAATAACTTATATGTAATATGTACTTGTATATGAAATAATGATAATAGCTACATGTTCTCATACTATTACAATAATAATATCCATAATTTGTCAAATATTCATTTTCATCATGTTTCATAAAAATGGGGTCAAATTGACCCCAATACCACCAACGTAACTATTTTTTTTACAGGACATTGGAAACATATTTTTGTGCAAATTTCATGTTTACTCTGTTGTACCCTTCAAATAAGGAAAAGTCATGAAACTTGAAGCAAAACAAAAAAAGTGAACCATATATTTTGTGATGTTAAACACTGCTTGGGGTCAAATTGACCCCAAGGACAACATAAGGGTTAACAGAAGGCAATAGGCTACTTAAGCAGTTTTTAAATCAATCTGTTTGTTTTTCTTTCTAGATGTGGTATTGTTTCAGTTATATTTTTTGTATGTCTTTATTGTCACTGCTGTCTTTTGTCTTTCTTTGTGACGCCTTCTTGGACAGAGCCCAAAAGAGATTACAATCTCAATGTGTTCTTTTCCCCCGGTTATGTAAAGGTCAAATAAAAAATATAACGGTAGCTGATTGTTGCCACATACACAGTTGCACGCCAGGTGTAACCCATCATTATGACATTCACCATTTTAGGATATTTTACTTTAGAAAAAAAGACTAGGGCATTACTCCCCCCTAGTGGTACAAATGCTAAGTACACAATGAAAGCCGAGCCTAAATTGCACCACTGCTTTGTCACACTCAGGGCACTCTAACCCAATTCGCTTTTGTATTCTCTTTCAAAATATACTCCAGTGTAAAAATCCAAACAAAAAGGATGGAAAATAAATAATCAAAACACAGGCACACTGCAATAGTGAGACAACTGAAGGACCAAAAGGCATATAGCCTACAGCATGGCAAATAAAATAAGTGCAACTGCCACAGGGAGGACCTGAAATTCACACAATATCTCAAAAGCACCCTTCTGACCAGACAGCTCTGGGGAAATCAATCTTTCAATTGTTTTTGTGACTTAGCTTGTCCACGAGGTGGGTCTTCTCAGGGGTGGGATTGTGTTACAGGATTCAGTTTCCTGCACCTGGCAAGACCACCCTCAGACAACCGAAATGAGATGGATTGTATGCTTACTCATTACTTAGAGTGACCTGTAACCATACACTCTCATAAACATTTTACAAAATTAAGGCAGAGACTATTTGCACCCGGGTGTAAATAATGAACATTACTATTTACACCCGGGTGCAAATAATCAACATTACTATTTACACCCGGGTGTAAATAGTGTAATAATCAACATTACTATTTACACCCGGGTGTAAATAGTGTAATAATCAACAATACTATTTACACCCGATGTCTAACATCCATGTTCTCTGTCAATAGGCCTGTGTATTTACCAGCTCTACTGTAGGCTAGGCCTGGTAGTTTTGAACAGTTTTTAGCTGTTTTGCCATGTCTGGGTTACTTGGAAGTGATTATACAAATATTAGGGTAATGAGTGGTCATGTGGTAGCTTCATCAAAGACAAGCTACTTTAAAGAGTTGTTTTCTGAGTTGTCTTCCAGGCAGCGCTGCCACTGTTGACTTAAAAACACTTAATCCTACTCCTAACCTTAACCCTAACCTTAACCTAACCTTAACCTAACCTTAACCCTAACCTTAACCTAACCTTAACCTTAACCCACGCCTAAGCGCCTTCCAGGCAGCGTTGGGGGCTCAAAGTCAAAACACAACCTTTCTAACAACTACTGAAGCCTACTTCTACTTAACTCTACTCATAACTGAAATAAAACCAGTAAATCTTTGACAGGTTCAAAAAGCACAAACTCTTATTTGCCGCGAGGTAACGTCATCTAAGAAAAAAGACGTCATGGTGCGTACTTTGGCAGGCAAAAAAAAAAAAAAAAATTAATCTGAGGTTCGAACCCAGCACCTCGAGCATGGTAAATCAGTCACTTTACCGCTGTACTGTGCCCCGTTGTAGAAAAACGGGAGAATACTAATTATTGACTCACTTGTTGGGGTTGCTAGGTAACGGTAAACAAAACAAAAAGATCGTGTTTCTTGATTGTGCTTGCAAACGGACGGCTTTACCCGTTCACTGAATAAAGTTTGTGGAAATTTAGCACCACTTTCCCATCTCAAATATAGTTTTAATAATCCTAACTTGTTTGATTTAGGTAGGCCATCTCCTGCCAAGATGGTCCCGCTATGTTGGATAGCACGCATTTCCGGTTTGGGTGCAAATAAGAAAATGCCTCCATTCCACTATTTACACCCGGGTGCAAATAATCACTCCGCAAAATTAAACCCATGACTTTAAATAATGTTGAATGTTTATAGTTTAACTGTGACTTAAAAAGCCAACACTAGTAAAACAATATATATTATCATGGCATTATTGTTAATCATAGTGTTTGCATAAACGTGTTAAACAATATTAGCGTCATAAACATTTAGATTCATTTGGAGTATATTCTTCATTCATTTCTTCAAAAAATACCTTCTGTGTTCAAAAATTACATTCTGAGTTCACTGATGATGATTTTTATCACTGGTCTTAATATAAAGATATCAAGCTGTGCTCTTTAATTCTGTCTTTAATTTGATAACCTCCTGCCAGCACCTTCACCTGGGTGTGTGTTCCTCCTCCTCGCCTCCACACTGACATAACATATTAAGGTACTTGTTTATTTATTTATTTATTTTGTAAATAAATAAATTAAAAAAAAATTAAATAAAAAAATAAAAAAAACACGCTGTACAATTGAAATGCGATGGGTTTGTGCATATTGAGCGCAGAGAATGGTGTAAAGACTCCTGCAATTATGCCTCAGAGTGCAAATCCTATGCATGACGAGTACAACAATAACAGCTCAAACATACATATACTGCTGTTTTCACTTTATGCAAATATTGTTTGGAATGCTGAATATGTGACAGACAACCTTTGACAAACACATATGATGCATATTATTTTCACTAAAGAGATATGTTTAATTATGATATTATCTGAAAGAGGTATGCTCTATTTAGATGAGATTAGATATATTTGACTCTTTCATCAGAATCTGTACATCAAATTAACACACTTACCTCTCCCCCCACTCACTCTCTCATTCACTGTAGTCATTCCCTAACTCCCCTTCACACTTCTGATCTTGTTTGACTTCTCAGTCGCTGTACTAGTAATTAAAAAGCTGTGAGCCATGAAATTGACAGTTGCAGAGTCCCATTCTCCCTGTGAGGGGCCTGCTGAGAGGCACTGCTTAAGGCTGGCCTCTCACACAAGCAGGCTCCACCTGGGACACAGCCACAGTAACAAGTTCAGGGACACCAAATGCTCTGGTCTCTTTCTTCTCTCTCGTTGTTGCTTGAATCGTATGACTTTTTGCCCATTTTGGAGTGCCCACTGGTAAACTGTAGTGTATGGTTGCTCGCAGTGCCCATGGTGTGTGTTTGTTCCTCTAGGCCACAAGGGGGCAGTCTGTACCAGCGAACTTTGTCTACAGATCTGGAGCTGCTCTGCCAGGGTATCTCCTGAAGGATGTGATTCATAATCGCTCTAAAGCGCAATAAATAAATGTCTTACCTGACTGATCTATTTCTTTATTTTCCATATATTTTTAGGTATACATCGCCCTGTTTTGAATCTTTTTGATACAAGCACAAGCAAAACATGTCATTGCATTTTGTTGCTAGCCACGGACTCTAAATCCACGTTGCCTCTGTTCCGCCAACCATGCACACACTCGGCAATCCAGACTATTCAATTCAAATGAGTTATTCCCCGTTGGTGGAGCTATTACCAAGTGCTACCAGAGCAGGGGTGTCCCTCTCAATCTCCACACTCCCTCCCTACACTTTTATAGGTTTGTTTGATACTCAAACCTCTGCCCTCTTATCCTCTGGTAGTAGTATTTATTATTACCTTCTATAGAGAGATCTCCTATACTGTACATTGTGTCCTGGCCGCTATTCCTCATTTTGTAAATGGCTTTGGATTAAAGCATCAGCTAAATTAATAAACGGAAATATTTTTTATTCACATATTACACAACCAACACTGCTCTATTCACGTGTAACATACCCTTGATATGCACCTTTCACTGAAAGCAATGTACAGAGATTTGTTGTCTCTGTGAAATGAGCCCATTTTCTCCAGATTGCACCAGGAGAACTAGAGGCTTTCATTGCCTTAATTTCATGGTACAGCTACATTAAAATGTTGTCCCTTAAAATCCAATTCCAACAATGAGAGTTTCATCAAAATCACACAGTTTATTATCTTACTCATTAGAGAGGGTGTTACAGCAAGGCATCTAATATATGAAATATGGACCACACCTGGGGGTTTATAGATCAATTTACAGGTTCATACATGCGTATATGAACATGTAGAGAAAGAATACAGACATGTAGCAAAGTCTGTATCCTCCCAGCAGTTTTCTTACAGCACCTGCTGTGGTAGCAACCTGACACAAACGTGTTGATATCATTGCCTGCTGTTTAGGTTGCCACGTCCTCATCCTGGCCCCGGTGCAGAGGCCTGTCAGAGGCAGATAAGCCTTGTTTTCCCTGGGATTGGAGAGACAGATTGAACCCACTAATGCTGATCCATCTTGGAGATTGAATCAGGAGCAGGACCTAAGAGATGCTCACTAGCCTTCTCCCATGGGGAAGTGCAGGGTTATGGGAATTGAAGCATGCGTGTGAGATTGAGCAAGGTATGACTGAAGCAGGACCAGCGCAGTGACTGGGTTATCAGTGCTGCTGCTGCTGTGTGGGACATGTGATATTTAACAGCACATGCAGTGGGAACATTCGCTCAATTAATCAGTTGTTAA
>NC_084995.1:35936367-35966367 GCF_963854185.1 Sardina pilchardus | reverse complement strand
CGTCTTCCTCTGGTCTCGGAGGCTTAAAAAAGTGTCAGGATGGGATGGTACTGGGATGGGAGACTCCCTAGTATAGATATATACTCTTGCAGGTGTAATGAATTTAACCACTCTAAAGCAATCTAGCTCTTCTACCAGACAGGCACTGAAACCTGCAGATGTACCTTTCTCTCCCATGACCAACAGGGAGCTAAACATCTATGTGTAATTACATATATATGATGCTTATAAGGAGAGTTATTAATTAAGGAATGATAATAATAATGATAATAATACTACTACTAATAATATATATATTTTTTATCACAGCTCGACCTACCTGCAGCAGCTATACCTGCCGTGGAATACCCATTATGTAACTACTGTACAGAAACATTGATAAATCGAAGTCGAGGTCCATTTATCCAGGATTACACTTAACACCTGATATATATACGCAAACGGCTGGCTCCCAGTCAGAATACTATACAATGAATAAATTGGTCACTTGTTCACTTAAGGGCTAACTCAGCGTTGGATGCAAAGAGCAATGTTCAGATCTCTGCCAATTCAATAATAATGGTTTAGGGGCGGTGGTAGTGTAGCGGTTAAGGAGCTGGGCCTGAAAGTTGTTGGTTCAATTCCCGGCTTCCATCATTGTGCCCTTGAGCGAGGCACTTAACTCCAAGTTACTCCGAGTCCGGGACAATGTAATCCCTTGTAATATAGTTGACATAATATAGTCACTTTGGACAAAAAGTGTCTGCTAAACATAATGTAATCTAATGTGTAGGTGTCTTTAACCTCTTCCATTTGTGTGTGTATGGGTATGCAAGTCACTGTATGCAAAGCAAAGTACAGGACATACATTACACAATGTGAGTCAGTATTTCAGTCTCACCTACATCTTTGATGCTTCCTTTGAATGAGAACAAAACAAAGGATCACATCTCCCCGCAGGAAATGTCTTTGATGGAGCAATGACCTTCAAGCATAAGGTTTTTAGATTTGTGGTTCTGTGAGTGAATATGCAGTCCCTCCAGAAGAACAAGATGACATTTAATGCTTTTATCTTCACAGTGCAGCACATCTCTCAAAATATCAGCAAGCAATTATGTCAGAGGTAAAGGAAGATGAGATTCCCTCAGAAGCGAAGAGACATGCGTAATCTCCAACCGGTGTGTCGTGCAAAATATTTAACCCACGGAAGTTACAGAGGCAGCAATGTTTAAAAAATGAAAATGATGTTGAACATTCATTTCAGACTGACAAACAGATGACATGACCTATCGATCCATTCTAGTCCAGTCACTGTCTTTTATCATGTGTAAGAGAGTAGCTGAGAGGCATTGTTCAGCAGAACTATCATAGCTGTTTTAAAATCACTTCACACCATGGCTTCATGGGGCTTATTGCTTTTGGCAAGGTTTCATAAAATAAAGACACATCAACAAAAATACCATCATTTATCAATAGGACAGCACAGTAATATGTATGCTGTGTGATGACAGGTGCATGTGCTTGTACTGCCACTGCCAGTATTAGGGAGTAGCCTATGTGTGGAAGGCTGTATACAGTACTACCAAACATAATAGGCAAAGTTTGAAGTCTGACTAAAGTTACTTTAATAACTAGACAAAATCAACATGTAACATCATGGGCAAGGCCTTAAAGGAACACTTCACTACTCGTGTAACTGTATTTTAATAGGGAAAACATGGAGGTGTTTTAACTTCATCTCTGTTTATCCTAATGAATGCATTGGGCTAGCTTAATGCTATCAAAGTTGCGCCGCGCGCCAGAGCCAGTGAGTGCACGCATTGAAACGTGAGAGGTATGTATCAACTCGTCTTAATTAAGGGAATAACATCGTTTAATATGAAAAAACGGTGAAGTGTTCCTTTAACTGCAAACAAAATGAGTCAGCTCAATGTTCTCAAATAGGCTAAACTTGGTAACCTGACTTTCGCCAGATCCTGTAGTTCGCTGTCTGCTTCACACAAGGATCTGGGACTTCTCGATAGGAGATGTATTTCTGAAGGCGGGTCCTTGTAAAACATCCTCGCATGTGATTTGATAAACCACTTGCCTGTTATCTTGAATGACGTGCTAGGCTTCTTCAAGTTCTTGCCAAACCCGGTCGGAAGAAGAGTAAAAACATCCTTGCCACCAATAAATGTCTTCAAAACTATTCTCTGAAAGAATGAATACTCGATAGATTCGACAAAACGGTTGAAATAGCAGAATCAATGTCAGCACAAGACTCCTCGCTTCGTGCCGCCATTGTTATTTGAATCAAACACTCGCTTCGGCGCTCCTGATTGGCTGCTCATTTTTTGATCACTGGCACAGGGGTTTGGATTGCCCTCGCGTCCAGACCCTTGTGTGGAGCTCAGCGAAACGCCTCTGGTGGAGCATGGCGGAACTACAAGGGTCTGGCGAGAGTCAGGCTATAAACTTGGCGCCTTACCCAGCATTTAAATAAGGGATCAATGAATCTGACCATCTTGTTTTCAGTAAATGCAAAACTATCAAATGACTATATTTTGACTCCATACATCGTTTTATCAAGACCTCTAGTCAGTTGGACAGGAAATGTCATTGCACTTACTATGTCATCATGTAAAAGCTACTTACGAAGTCTTATTCTATTCTTGAGGCTCTTTTATGCCAATCCACATCCAAGAAACTTTATTTTCATGTCTTGAGGTCATCTTAAGGTTCTTGGAGGAGAATTATTCGTTTATTTTGATTTGAGCTTTTTTTTCTGTTTGGCTGGCTATTTCTGTTTTAATTCTGTGACTGTGTGTCTCTTGCCTTGACTGTTGACTGGTGAGGATAATTGATCCGACATTGCTGCGCCGAGGCTTTTGGCCCTCACTCCCCCCTTGTTAACCTGTGCAATATATCTCCCCGGCTCTCATGGCTGCCTGCCTGCTCTTAGCCTCTCCATGCGCTCACCCCAGACTCTAGTCCTCCATGATATGTGAACAAAGAGGCCAGGATTCACATTTGACTCACCCTGAGATTGCTTGTGTGCCGAGGCCAAGGCTAAGATTGAAGCTAGAGTCTGACAGATTAAGGTTACGCGCGGGATGGAACATGATTTTCACCTGCTTTGGCTTTGTGTTGGAATCACTGAAAGCTCCGTTTCCTCTATACCCCTCTGCGGATTAGATTTTTGTATGCAGGCAGGGTATGATTTTCACCTGAATAGAACTAGATTGCGTATATATGTAGTTTTCTGTACATTTGTGCTTCCTTTCTAGGCCTACGAACATTACATTCACCTATGGATTTTTTTTTTTTTTAACTTTGGTGCCAAAATGGAGCAGCCATGCTCTCTTTGCAAGGTATGTAAAGCCAGTGATGAGTACCCCCAAATGAAGCATGTTAATTATTTATTATTCATAAATATGTCAGGAGTGTCTCCATGTGTCCTCCATACAGTACATTTATTTAACTGCTCTAAAGGAAAGGAGTAAAGTACCGAAACAAGAAAAAAAAGCACAGCAATAAAAACAATGTTATGGATTCTGCTGAGATGGAGTTGCTGATATGGAGCTTGATGCACCTCATGTTTATTCAAAACCATGATGTGTTCATGCATGTGTGTCCAGTGCATAAGGCTGCTACTGGAGAGCAGGGCTGCCAGACTCATATGGGCCCGATCTGTTGGAATGAAACCTCGCGGGGACCGTCATTTATCATGGTCATTATCATTCTTCTGCATGGGTATCAGATTGGTATTTGATGATAACCTCTTTTACTGTATCCACTTATGAGCAAACAAGTACAAATCACCGCTGTCATACAAAGCTCTTGGCCTCTTGAAATAGCATTCTTTTCTTCTTGCTTTTTTATCTTTTATTTCTGCTTATTCTTATATTTGTCCACCATTTGACTGATCATCACTGAAATTAGAAAAAATAAGTTTTCATCAGCACCAACAACTTTTTACTTTTCTGCACCAACAAGTCTTATTTACCTCATCACTAAGCTACTGTGTGCGTTCTTTTTTTGACAAATGTTTTTATTGACTTTTTTCAATTACAATACAGACACAAAACAAAACAAAACAAGGCACAACAATAAGTACAAATAGGCACTTGAAGATGCTCCAAAAGCAGAGATATAAGTGGCATGTTTTACTATCGTGGTAACTGACTAATCTCATCATGGTGTTTTAAGGGTGTAAGATTAATGAGTGACCAACATGTACATACACAGATAGAAACACCTTGTATGTTTATAGAATGCTCCCACAGTCCAAAATGTGATCAGTGATCTTATTAAGGATAAACAAAAGGTTATTTATAAAAAATAAAATAAATATATGTATAATACAACAGTAGACTACAAAGCCACTATGAAGTCATCCCCCTCCAGAAACTGCATAAATGAGCCCCAAATCTTCTCAAAAGTGTTATATTTCCCTTTAACAACATAGGTAAGTTTCTCTAAAGCAAGACATTGCAGTAGTCCCTCAACCCAACTTTGTCTGCTTGGTCTGTAAACAGATTTCCATGACAGTGCAATTTTATGTTTAGCTTCAAGAAGGCAAAATACAACCATTTTCTTCCTGCTATCGTTCAATGTACAACTTACTGGGAAACATCCAAAAATACAAAGTTTGGGACAGAGAGGAAGTTGCTCATTGATGAACATAGATATAATTGTAATAACCTCTTTCCAAAACTCTTGAATGAGTGTGCACTCCCAGAGGCAGTGAAACAAGCTACCTTTCTGTATACCACACTTGACACAAGTATCTGGTGTGTTAGGGTAAATGCGGTGTAATAACTCTGGGGTAATGTATGTCCTCATCACCCATTTATACTGTAGGAGTTTGAACCTTGTGTTTATTGTTTGTACTTGGCACTGATGGCATATATCCTGCCATTCTTCTACAGTGATTCCTTCAGTAAGATCTGAACACCAAGCTAATCTTTTATCTTCTGAGGACTCTTTTGATGCAGTTATGATAATCTGATAGAATCTTGAGATTAGTCCAGCTGTTCCATAATGGTTCAAAATTGTATTTTCTAAAGAATTTGGACCAGGAAGGTTTACAGAGTTCTGTGTCTTTGTTATGAAGCTTCTTATCTGAAGATACTTGAAAAAATGTTTAGGGTTAATGCTAAACTTGTGTTTAATCTCATTAAAACTTAAAAGAATATTATTTTCATACAGATCTGAAATTTTACTAATACCTTTGTCTGCCCATAACTTAAACCCAAGATCGTTAGTACCTGGTGTGAAGTTTCTGTTCCCCCAAATAGGAGAGAACTGGGATAAAGGAGCATTTTCCCCAAGATAACTTAACACCTCATGCCATACTATCAGTGTGTTTCTTACAAAGGGGTTTATAGTGTGTTTTTTCAGAGTGGATGCATTTGCTGAATAAAGGTAGAGGTATAAGGGGATTTTAGAGGTTGTGAACTCCTCCATCTTTACCCAGTGCAAAAGTGACTGGTGTTCAAACCAATATGAAGCTGCTTTTAGTTGGGCCGCCCAATAGTATCCCTGGAGGTAAGGAAGCTTTAACCCACCCCTATCATATGGTAGGTACAACAAGGTCATGCGCAGCCTTGGGCGTCCACTGTTCCAAATGTAATTATAAAAAAGTTGTTTCATTTTAACAAAGAAATTAGAAGGGGGAGCAAGTGGGATGGTTTGAAAAAGATATAGGAACTTAGGAAGAATATTCATCTTTAGAACATTAATACGTCAAGTCAAGTCAAGTCAAGTCAAGTTTATTTATATAGCGCATTTCATACACAGAGGTCATTCAATGTGCTTTACATAAACAAAAACCAAACACTAATAGTCCTATTATAGAAAGTGGTAAAGATTTCCATCTGTTAATAGATTCCACTACTGACTCAACCACAGGGGTGTAGTTAGTAGGTACCATAGATTCTATTAAAGGTGTGATTTTAACACCCAGGTATGTAAAATTATCCACAATATTCCTAAAAGGTGTGGACAGGGGAGGGTTTAATCTCTCAGATCTTTTCAGAAAAAGGATTGTAGACTTAGAAGCATTTACCTTATAACCTGAGAAGCTGCCATATTTTCCTATTAGAGTTAATAGAGTAGGTATAGATTGTTTCAAGTCTGTCAAAAATAGAACTATGTCATCGGCGAATAATCCTATTTTATTCTCAATGTTATTAATTTTGATACCAGTTATCTCACTGTTGCTTCTAATGGCAATTGCCAGAGGTTCAATGGCTAAAACGAAAAGCAGAGGGGACAAAGGACATCCCTGCCTTGTACCTCTGGAAAGAGATAACTCCTCTGAAACTCTATAGTTGGTCATCACTGAAGCCTTTGACTCATGATATAAGATTTTAATCCAACTAAGGAAGTAGCTGCCTACTCCAAAACGGGTAAGCACTTCAAATAGGTATTTATGCTCGACCCTATCAAAGGCCTTTTCCGCATCAAGTCCTACAACAGCCATATCAGGGGTTTCTTTCTTGGCATGTATAATATTTATTAACCTACGAATATTGTGAAAGCCCTGCCTGTCTTTAATGAAACCATTTTGATCCAGAGCAACAATAGAAGGCAAATGTGTTTCTAACCTTCTGGCAAGAACTTTTGCTATTATTTTCACATCATTGTTGATTAAAGAAATGGGACGGTAGGATTCACACTTTGTGGAGGGCTTTCCAGGCTTTAATATTAAGGTTATAAGTGCGTTCCGTAGTGATACTGGCAGCTTACCCTTTTCAAGTGATTCTTCACACATGTTCAATAAAGGAACCAACAGTATGTTCTTAAATTTTTTATATATTTCAATAGGAATACCGTCAGGTCCTGGTGCTTTCCCTCCTTTCATACTGTCTATGGCCTCTGACAGTTCAGACACTACAATTGGGGAATTGAGCTCCTTTTTTGCATTCTCCGATAGGACCGGTATTTCTATCTGACCTAGGAAGCTGTGGAGCGTGGCTGGGCTTTCTGACGTATACAATTTAGAGTAGAATGACTGGAAAGAGCTATTAATTTCTTGTGGGTTAGTAATAGTTATCCCTTCTTCTGACTCAATTTCTAAGATTGATCTTTCGTTCTGCATTGATTTTAAACGCCAGGCCAAAAGCTTCCCTGCCTTCTCTCCTTGGTCATAGAATGTCTGTTTCAGTTTCATTATGCTATATAATGCTTTATTTGTGGATAATTCATTATACTGTGCTCTTAGAATGGCCAGTTTCTGTCTAGTCTCTTTTGTATCATTAAGGTTAATTTCTGTCTCAAATTCTTTAATATCTTTTTCTAACTCTATCAGTTTTAGGCGTTGTTTATTAGAGATGCTGCTTGTATAACTTATCATTTGCCCTCGTATGTAGGCCTTGAATGCCTCCCACCTTGTACTGTAGATGCTGATGTTTGAGTAGTGTTCACTTTAAAATAGACATCAATATTAGTTTCAACAAATTTGAAGAACTCATTATCATGTAGCCATCGCGGGCTTAATCGCCACATGGTTCGGCCCTTAGTAGCTGCCTCAACAGTGTAATTGACAAGTAGTAAAGCATGGTCTGAAATGACAATACTTTTATATATTGTGTCATTCACATTGGGTATCATAGACCTAGAAATTAGGAAATAGTCTATGCGGGAATAAGAGTTATGGGTAGCAGAGTGACATGAATATTCCCGCCTGGACGGGTTCCTATGTCTCCTGATATCACAAAGATTTAACTCACCTATAAAGTGTTGTATTACTTTCCTACTCTGCATATGTGAGGTGTCCACTCCTACTGACTTATCCAGTGTTGGGTTGAGAGTACAGTTGAAATCCCCCGCCATACATATGTGACCATGTAGTGTTGATAAAGTTAGAAACAAGTTATTATAAAACTGTGTATCATCACTGTTAGGACCATATAAACATACTAAATTAATATCTTGATTTAGTAAAGAGCCCTGGACAATGACAAATCTCCCAGCAGTGTCTTGTATGGTATTATAAACCCTTAGAGGTACAGATGAATGTATAAGTATTGCCACCCCTCTTGCTTGAGAGGAGAATGAGGCGGATATGACCTGACCTGGCCATCTTATTTTTAAAGGAATGTATTCAGTGGAGAGTAAATGGGTCTCCTGGATAAAAGCTATCTGAGTTTTTAGTTGCTTCAACCTAGATACTACTTGTTTTAATTTCACTATTTTCCTAAGTCCCCTAACATTCCATGAAATAATATTTATTTTAGTGTCACTACTCATGATGAAGTCAGTAAAGTTAGCTTATTTGCAACCACCTTTTTAACCATGCCTTGTAATAAAATTAAAGTTATGCCTTCAGAACAAACAAACTGAACAGGAAGTAACAGAAGCCTCTCCCAAACGAGGCAACAACAAAATAGGCCTATAGCCTAAACCCTGTGCGGTTAAACACGCACATCCCACCTCCCTCCCACTGACTGGATCCCGATTAGACTGAAGTCTGATCCTCTAGAGGAGCAGTGTAGCAACCAGCACTTTGAAAGGAAAAACTAAATAAACGACGTTAGGTCGGACATGTGCCGACGGATGCATGTTAATGCGAATGTAAAAGAAAATGTTCATTTGTGACCCATTATGATTAGAGTCTTTAGTTAGCCTACAGTAGCCAACATAAATGGACAGCATCCCAGACAAGTGTCTATGCCATCCTTGATTTTAACTCGCCATCAGTGAAAGCTTACCATCACAGGAGAACAACGTAGGATATCTTTCCCTTTAGTCAGAGATCTCCGATTGCAGCTCCTCAGCTGATGATCCTTGAGGTGCGCCATGGTTGTTGTTCGCCTTCCTAATCTTTCGGATGAATTCTTCAGCTTGGACTGCAGAAGTGAAGTTGTGCCAGGTTTTGTTGTGTAGAATTCGCAATTTAGCCGGGAACATAAATCCATACTCTTTACGCATTTGGCGCAGGCTTTGTTTCACTCCATCAAAAAGTTTTCTTTGTCTTTGTAGGCCTACTTCAGTGGAGAGATCCGGGAAAAACATGACACGGCTACGTTCAATCATAATGTCACCCTTCAGACGTGCTGCTTTCATAACTCGGTCTCTGTCTCGATATGTCAGGAATTTCACCATAAGAATCCGTGGCCGTGTTCCATCCGACCTCCGCTGTTCCTGTGTCTGCTGAGGCAATTAGCCTGTATACCCAGGGGGCAAAGGGTGTTTTACAGACATGGGCTGCTGTAAAAGGTTGTCATGCAAAACTAAAATCTAGGGTGTCCCAGGATCACAACCTGGGTGGCCAACCTGGTCAATAAGCTGCTGTTTGTGTGTTATCGCCCTTTTTATGCCCCATTATAAGTCTATGGACGAATATTTTATGGGGTGAATAGGGTAAAAATTTTAACAAATAGATATCCCCACAAACATTTCTCAGATGATTATTTACATTAAGGCAATACTTTTTTGTATTGCAAGTTTTTTTAAATATCATGCACAAATATGTAAATGAGGCATCATACACTTAAATGAACGCAATAGCCTATCAAAAGTTTGGCCTGTACCTTATGGGTAAATACAGTAAGAAACAGCCTAGGCTGAGCCTAACCTATATATTTTCTAGGATCTTAAACCCTGTAGATATGATTTAATACTGTATGTGCTGAGACAAGTCTCACCTTCTTCCACAACATTTGACAATGAATCTCTCTATAGTATTTGCATTGTATTGTAATGCATGGATTCTCAATGTACACCCATGTAGCTTTATGTTAGTGTAACCCAAAATTGTCCCATGTTAACATTCATTTTTATATTCAGCATAGTCGGACCTTTCACCAAAAGTTTGTTTGGTTGATAGAGGTGCACTTTAAGCCCCCCAAGCCCAAGGCTATATGTATGCAAATCCGTGCATATTTCATTTGATAATGGTTCATCTACATAAATGTATAAAGTATTTCAGAAAACTTGCAATACAAAAAAGTATTGCCTTAATGTAAATAATCATCTGAGAAATTTTTGTGGGACTATCTATTTGTTAACATTTTTACCCTATTCACCCCATAATATATTCGTCCATAGACTTATAATGGGGCATAAAGAGGGTGATAACACACAAACAGCAGCTTATTGACCGGGTTGGCCACCCAGGTTGTGATCCTGGGACACCCTAGATTTTAGTTTTGTATGACAACCTTTTACAGCAGCCCATGTCTGATTTCCCTAAAGGGGGTTTTGCCCCCTGGGTAGTAGGCTTGCTCGATAG
The DNA here is from genome assembly GCF_963854185.1 of Sardina pilchardus. Classification (NCBI taxonomy): domain Eukaryota; kingdom Metazoa; phylum Chordata; class Actinopteri; order Clupeiformes; family Clupeidae; genus Sardina; species Sardina pilchardus. The sequence continues at coordinate 35,956,166 of NC_084995.1, read as the reverse complement.
TTAACGGTTGTCCTAGTGCTTCCAAATCAAGGGCTTTGGGTAGCCATGCCATTAAGAATGCACGTACATCTCCATTCTCCGACCCTTCGGGTAATCCGACCTGCCTAAGGTTACACCGACGTTGTCGGTTTTCCAACTCTTCAATCTGTGAGGTAAGTTTGTGGACCTGTTTTTGTGTGGTATCGGCTAGGGTCGTTAGCGAAGTTATCTGCTCCTCTGCTGAGCCAATACGGGTTTCTGCCTCTGTGAGCCTTTCAGAAAATGTCTCTATGACTTGTTTTATCTCTCGGTTCGAAGAAACTACCTCATGTAGTTGTGTGGAAAAGTCATTTCTCAAGGATTGTATGGCTGTTAAGATCTGGCTCTCATTGCAGCTATCCTCTTGAGTTAGCATCTCACCAGTTGCCTGGTCTTCCCTATCATCCGCATGGAGAGTCTCAAAATCTGTCTTTTTGTCGTCCTTAGGTCGGCCTTTCCCTCGAACTTTCGACATCCTGTTAAAAGTATCTTATGGCTATCAAGTGTTCTGGGTCACAAATCGCTCGAGATAGATATAAAGGTTAGAAATATATTAATTCCGCCGGAGCCTAGCCCCACACGTCTACTCAGTTGCGTGTCATAACCGGAAGTCCTGTGTGCGTTCTTCTGCAAATGCAACAGTAAACATAACTATGCTGAAACTGAAAACACCAACACAGGCCCAAATAAGCTACAGAATCAAATGTTATGCTATAACTTTGCAGAATTGCTCTATGACAGGGTTTATCATAGCCTATATGTTATGCCTAACAGTACGCTATAGGCCTACAGAAAGGATCCTTGTTGTGTGTTCTGTAATTAATAGCTCAAAATTTCTGAGCAAGTCGTGTCAGAATTCATGACACCTCCTCCACCATATTGTATGGTGGGTGTTCTCTTTCTGCAGAGTGTGTGTTGAATTCTAATCAACATGACCTTTTAGATATGCTATTGCACAGAATCAATCATATGCTTGTTATTGGAGGCCTAGCAGCAAAGTATGTTTCCAAATCTGAGTCTGTTGCCTCCATATCTAGTAATTGTATAACAGTATAGCATGATTAGCAGTATTAGAAGTATGCAAATTGAAGTATTAACAGTCAGTTTCACATAGTTATTTGCACATAGTTGTGTTGCAACTGAGAGCGACTGTGTGAGTCGTTCGATTTTGCTGCCATGCATCACCAACTCACTCCAGATGGGTTGCACAGCTGTCCCTATCCCATTGTTTTCCTCAAAAATCTCCTCAAAATCCCCTCTATGCGCTGAGAATCAGAGGACAACTTCAACTGAAGATATTGAGATTTACAGCAAGCTGTCTTGGGCAAGCCTATCACCATAACTGGCTTTCGTTTCGGAGTCGACACTGAAGTGATATCCCCATACAAAGCCCACTATTATCAGATAACACAGGCTGCTTCAAGCTCAACATTTTTTTTGTACTTTTCATGGATGACCAGGTTCTTACAGTACCAGATTCTAGAAACAAGAAAAATATCACCGGCCCCATCTGAAATAACACTGGGTTTGTGACTAGAACTACTCGAATTTTACACATAGAATATGCCACCTATCACCATGGAAACAAAATACAAGGTTGGAGGTTCTGTTCAGTGTCACATTACTTGAGATAGCTCACAAACACAAACGTTGACCCAGATATCGCTGACAATGCCCTTGTCAGGGGAATCTGTGTATTTATCTGCTGTTTAATCCAGTGCCTGGGGAATCAATGTGTTTGGCTGATTCACAAAAGCATTAATTGACAAAACACTTTGCTGTAAGCCAGAAAGCAGAGTACGGTGTGGTGATTTATGAAGGTGGAGGAGAGCTTTCCATGGTCCACAGGTGCACGCTAAACTGATTCATGGCTTTTGTTGGCATTGTGTTGTGAGGATAACAATGACTCTTGCAATTGGACATCTACACCCATTACCAAACACTGTTAATAAAGTCTCCTGACGTCTGCCAGCTTTCTCTTTTCTGAAAAGCACATTGTGCTACTTTAGGTCTGGGATCTTTAGGTAGAATATTCATGTTCTCTGATAATACTTTTGACATGTTCCATTATGGCAGAGAAATGCTGTCAAGTCTGGGTTTTTTTCACATTAAGTCAACTTTCAACCTCAAGAATGAAGATCTAATCAACAGCACCACTCTTTGCTGTTACAATCCTATCTGATACAGCTCCCTTGTTGTCCGCCATGCTGCTATCTCTTGATATGCTGGCCCATATTTTGGGATGATGTGCATTATCATGGGATGCTGCACTGGGGAAATCCAAAAGACTTATACTGAGCTTGCTGCTGCTCCTTGGATGTTATTACAGATCACTTGTCTGCCACTGAAGATTTTTTGCATGGATGAAGTTCCTTAGATACATCTCCCCAGTTATCCCTAGGAAGCACAGATAGATTGCAGTGATTGCAGCATCAGTGGAGTGATTCTGTGTTGCGAAAGCTGGTGGATGGAGTAGCTGATGGAGGGACGGCACAGCAGTATGAACTAATGAGTTTTACATAAGCTTCACATCAACTGCATAGCTTGTGTTGTTGTGTGTACACACTTGAGCACATATTCTTTAATGATCAAAGGGGAATTCACCTTGATATCTAGCATTGAAATTACAGTATAATTACACTTGAACTGGAAGGTGACTGGAGACTGTTCCGGTAAAGACACTTTGATTTGAACATCATTAATTGAGTGTGTTTTGCCATGTACAGAAACAGTGGCAGAAGCGATATACCTCCTTATCTTCAGCAATTATTTCTAAATACTTCTCATTTATAAATATGCGACCATATCTTAAGTATTTCTTTTCCAAGCAGTCATCGGGTCTGCATGGATCCCAAGGACAAAGTGTCTGCATCTGTCATCAGACACAAGCGAACCATGATGTCCTGCTCTGTACACAGCGACTATAAAGGGACACAGAACAGCTACCTAACACTGTCCATGACATAAGTAGTGTGCCATCATTCAACCTAAAAGTGAAACTGGTGGAATCACACTACCTTTCCTATGTCTGATCGTGTCACATTTGCGGCCAATCAGCATAATTCATCCAACATAAGGGGAGGAAGAGAGAGGACAAACTTGTACATGTCTTACAATATTTACATTGCAAAAGATAAATATCTTGTCATGTGTATACTACACTCATTTTCTCATGAGAAAGCAGATTGGACTTGTGCTAGTATTTAATCTTTCACACAGAGTGTGAGTACAGGGTTTCAGTATAATGACATTAATTAAGTTGGCCTGTCACTTTTTTTAAGCCATTCCCAATTAATTTCTGTGAGAGGTCTCTTGAAATATTTGCCGCCCACTTTTCAGAGCTATATCCGTTGATTATACTTATTTTGTTGTAAACTTTGCTCCATTCTGAGATCCTGAGCACATTGCACTCTGGATTGCTCTCTATGTTTCTGTGTCGCTGTCTTAATTGCCTTTAATGAAAGGTCTTTCCTGTTATTGACAAACAAACAGCCCCATGATGCCACCATAGCAGTGTTTGACTGTGGAGATAGGTTAGTATTAATGAGGAAATGCTCAATGCCTGCTTTCCTTAGAACTTGCCACATGGAGCAATGACCAAATAGTGTCATCTTTGTGTCAGCAGACCAGAGGGCAGATATTTTTCTCTCATGGTCTGAGAGTTGAGCAGGTGCTTTGGGAATTCCAAGTGGGCATAGGTGTCTTTTACTTGTCTGGCATTATTGGTGGAGTGCTGCACTTATGTCCATGTGGAAAACTTGGAAAGGGTCTGAGAACTCTCCAAATGCACTTTATTAGATGCTGTATCCATAGAGGTTTTCCCCCCTGAGAGCCAGCATCATTTCTCATTTGTTCCCAACAAGGAAAGGGCACACACAGCCACCTACAGTATAGCAGTTTCCCAAACTACGGTCCGTCAGTTATGCCTAATAGGCCACATGGGCCGCATGGGCCGTAAATGTGATAAAACATCTATTTTCTTTTCTTTTATCAGTGTTTGTCAAACTGACTGCACAACTCTACAGCATAGTGATGATGAGGAGTTAACAGTTCAGTTGTTTCCAATATTGAATCAACTCATGTGAATTCAAACAGCACACTGTCAAGATCGTGGATTGGTGGCTTAAGACCAGGTCAGTTGATAGAAAATCCAATGAAGCACAGCATGCCCAGATAACCTGGTAGTATTATGTAACGTTGTTGTCCTGGGTAGAAGAATGGCCCTCTTTGTCGGTTTTGAACAAATCGGGTACTTCTTAATACAAGAACTACAGTATGTTATGAATTGATAAAAAAGGGATATTCTTGTTTTCTTGCTTTAAAAGAGCAGTGTCTGTTTTGTGTGGCCTTTTTTCGTATCTTTCTTTTTTTTCAGTTGAAAATATCCGAACATTTGGAGCATTTCAGAATGGGGCAGGTGTTGCCACAATGGGGCTATGTTTATCTATCCTACAGTAAATGGAAAAATAGCTTTCTTCATAGACCAAACTGAGTACATATCTGAAGTGTAATTTGTCTGGTGCTTTCTCTTTGTTTTGAGAAAGGTTGAGGAGTACTGTACATTCTAAAAATTCCTACATCATGTAAGCCAAAACATTTCCCAGAAGTAAATGTCACCATGACACTTCCGTATTCGGAAATATTTCTTTTCTAATTCCGGCTGAAGCCGCATTGTGTTAATTATGATATGATGCAGTAGACAGTACCTGCGCCACTGAGTTCCAGTGCCTAAGCCATGTAAAAGTACCGGCAACCATTTGCTTCTGTCAGTCATACAGTATGTGACATAGAATATCCATACGGGGTGCAGAGGAGTCAAAGTTTCTAGTTAGCCTGCTGAGACTGCACTAAGTTATTTTATTAACAGGCTGGACGGAGGATGAAAACCGAAGTAGGAATTCACGAATGAGCCGGATAGACATGGGCCTATCAGAGTCCATTTGATCAGACTTTGTTATATATACTGTAGGCCTGTATACTGGTGTAGCTCACCTGCTTCCTTACCAATGGACTAAGTGGAAATACATTATAGGGTGGAGGGCACTGCAAATCAGACTTCATTCAGTAAAGAAACTGATCATTACAATTCAAACTAATCAACACAAATATTTCTTATTAAATTCCTTTGTGGTTTGCCATAACATTGACCACAATATGGTTTTTAAGTTGAAAATGCACCAAGAGTGATGACTTTTTGCGAATCCATTAGCATTTCACACTTGTTCATGAGCTGCAGAAGGAAGACATCTACTTCTGTTTGCTATCTCCCACAGACTGAGACAGCACGCCTCTTCATCCATCACTGCGGTGTCATTAATCACACTCCGTCTGTAGGAACGCCACATGAAATGTCCCACAGGTAGAGATGCCTGGGAGTTCAGTGGGCTGTTTTTTGGCATATTTGCACCACGGCGACTATGAATGGAATGAAGCTTATAGTTCAATTCAGTGTATGTGTATTGTGAGACTGACATAGATGTCCCAATTCTCGCAATAACTGATTTGTTTTTATAATAATTGTTTAACAGTTTAACATGATGGTGATGATGATGATATTGATGATGATGATGATGATGATGATGATTCAGCTTTAGAAGTTAGCCCATAATTTGCAGAAACATATCCATATGGAGGTTAGGGTCCATTATGTTCTGATGCACAGCCCAGGCTTGTTAAGAGGAATGACCCTTCCATTGTCAGTAGCAGCCAAAATATCTGGGTGTTTTTGATCCCTTAACCGCGCCTGCTCTCAGGCCTGCCTGCTGGGTGACGCTAATCTGTGTTTTGGACTCGGCCTCCCCCCTGACATTCACATGACGGCACCTGTGTCTGCGGCTCTGCGCGCGGGCAAACAGCGCGGCGCCCCGTGACTCCTCCGTATCTCGGAGGCCAGGGCTGCACCCGAGGGCAGCCTGGTCCAGCTCAGGGGCATCTCCTCACACTGGGGTCATCCCTCCCGAGGCGCCTACGTGACGCATTACGCTAATACATTCAAAGACTGGGAAGATAAACAGACTGTCCGCGAGTCCCTCGAAGACAAGCCGATGAATGGTAGGTCGGAGCAAAGCACTAATCTCCTGTAAGGAGCAAGATTTCAGCACAACTGTCTTCTGTGTTATTTGCTTGGCTCCTCAAGAGAACAAAAGAACGCAGCGTTATAGATAAAGAGACAGTATCATTTCGAGCTACTGCAGCAGAGCCTTGGTGGACAGTGCATTTGTCTGAACCAGAGTGCAACATTTGGGAGAGGAGTGTGCTGAGTAACGAATGGAGAGGACAACAACAGCTTTGGTGTAGTAGAAAATAGTGCATGTTTGAGGTGATAGTTCAACCAATTTGTTTGCCATTTCTTGGCAACCAGATTGTGATTTATTTTGATGGTGCCGATTTATTTTGATGTTTTTTTTATTATTATTATTCAAAATTCAGACCAGTTTTTGGCCAGTCCCTTTTTCCACTTTTTTTTGCATCCATATTGGAGGTAAGCAGGACCTTTCCCATAGCAACCATCCATTTACAGCTAGTTATAGCCGTTTCGGTTGAGTGTTGGAAAGAGAGAGTTGTACAAACAAGTCTCTTTTATGGACGGAAACGTACAAACAGTAGGCTGTCCTCAAATGAAAATAACATAAGTGTGCTTACGATGGCACACGCGTGATAATGGAGTTCACATCACTGGGATTGCCGGTAATAACACCGTTGAGTACAGCGTAACTCTGATTCATGTCACGTGCACCTCATCACCAGCCTGCTTTATTTTCTGCAGCCTGGGCACTGTGTCATTAATTTCCCCTTCCTCACACTCAGACAGGATACAGGATATGGCACTCAAAGTACAAGGGGTTACTGTATGCTTAATAAAATCTGGATGATGTTCTTGATGCACAACTTGCTTGATGATGAGTTTGAAGTTACAAATGGTCTGGTATTCGGAGAGATGAGAATGGCAGGGAATGAATGGTTCATGTACCCGGACTGATAGGACCTCTTCCTGTTGCCCCTTGGTGAGCCATAGGCTATAGTAGTAAAGTGTACAGTTAAAGGTGAAATATATTGAGACATCAGCGCAGTATAGGTTTTTTTTAATGAGGTAGCAGATAGAAAACAGTGCCTGTGGCAAAGAAAGAAGGAACTGCTGGTCATTCAATGTGTGTGTGTGTGTGTGTGTGTGTGTGTGTGTGTTTGCTTGTGTGTGTATATGCGTGTTTGTGTATGTGTGCATGAGAGAGCAAGGTGGGACAGGTGAGGTAGGCCGCCAGACAGGCAGGTGGCTCCAGTGGCACTGTCTCCGCTGGCGCTGCATTCTAATGACATCCCCAAGGAGCGCACTTCTCATCTCACGTCACGTGAACTCTTTTGCCAGCTTTTATTTCCCACTCTGTGATTTCAGGGACGTTAGCGCACTAGTATTAATTTCCGCCTTTATCAGGATGATGAATTTGTAATGAAAGAATGAGGTGTGGAATGAGCTCAACACGTGGAATGAGAGAAGAGGCGTTCATAGTGCACATCAAATTAGGGACAGCAGAATGTCATTAGGAATTTAGTTCATCTTTTTTTCTCTCTCTCTCTCACAGAGCACTGCACTTCGTGCCTCCACAAAGCGTACAAAGACAACAACTCCTGAGCTATTTCTGCTATAGTTAACTAGTAAATCATATCTTTATTGGGGGAGTTATTCGGTTCTGCCTGTCTGCTTGTCAAAGCAGCAGGAAGATTCATCCCACAGTTCTAGCTGTAGGATTTTTGACATCATCAAGACATTTTGTAGGTCTGGCTATCAAATAATAAGACTGTGTATTGAGTATACAACCTTAACATGCATTACCATTATCAAATTGGTTTACATGCAGTCATAAGTCTACTATACTACTGAATATGTCATATTCATAAAAACATACTAACCCGCATTTATGCACCGCATAAACCAATACTGAAATTTCCGTCTTTTTTTTTTTTTTCAAAATAATAGTGGTGGGGACAGATATGTATATTAAGTTAAATTGTATAAAAAGGCTGATAACCCTTCAGATCTTTTAAGAAACACTGGGATACAAATAACATATTTAAATTGAAAGTTAGATATAGACTTTGGCCTTTTTCCAAATAGTTGTATGTCTTTCCAAATAAACAATGTATGGATGAGAATACGAATACCCTATAGGAATAGGCTAGGCCTAGTTAAAAAAATTATGGATGAGAATACCCTATAGGAATCGAGTATACTCACTTTCAGTACTTTATTGCCAAACATTAACTGAGCACATGGTGGTTTTGGAATAAAAATGGATTGATTTGCTTTTTTGTCATTGCTCTCTGAATCTTACTGAATGATGGAATTTGTCTGCAGCCTGGGTCATGCAAACTATGTGGATTAGTGGCTCGAAGGGGTGCTGTCCATAAACGTCATTGTCTTCCCTGGTGCCACGGAGCAAGTGTCAGATCCATGCATGAGCTTGCAGCTATGCCTGAAGGCACAGCTTTCTCATGCAGACATATCCACACTGGAGACCGTAAATGGTATTCACTATGTCTGCTCACTATGCGCATGGACTGCTCACTATGTCTGTGGCAGCGCTACCCTTGTCCCACTGACTCCTCAGAGATCCTGTTTGTTACATTCTGCAGTCATGAATCTCCAAGCTTATTGCACAGGGTGCATTAATAGCTATCATACTCAGGGTTCTATGAAGAATTCTGAGATTTAAAAAAAAGATAAAAACGATGTATAATACTGTCCGTCTGAGGACAGCATTGTCTATGTTTGTCAACAGCTACAGATTTCAGTGATATGAATATATTTTCATTACAAAAAAGAATACTTGCCAAAATAAAGACAAATCTATTTGGGCATACAGTTATTTCGACACATCCTGCATGCAGTGTTGATTTATGTGCTTGTGAAATGTCTTGATTACACACAAGACTTTTTTCTTTCAGTCATCTCGTCGCGCTGGTATAGTTCTCTGAAGTGTTGTTATCCAGGGCACTTCAAACAAGCAAAGCCCACAGTATCCACACGTGGGGCTGGGTGTGGGTGTTGATGAATGAGACATCCAGATTGAAGGTGGCATATGAATAACAAATAAATCTGGAGCTTAATTAACTCAAATGAGAAAGTACTTGACTAAGTCAAATATGTGTCATGTCTGTAATGGCATGCCTGTCCTAGTTACCCCATGCTGTTTGGCTCAGTTTGCCTGAAGCTAAGCATCAGTTTCATGTTTTATAAGGATACGTTGATCTCTTGTGTATCACTTATCACCATGTCAGCATTTTGATGGTTTATTAAATAAAGCCTGCATGGTCTTAGTATTTTCACCACTACATTTTAAAACAATGCTGGGCTTGTTTGCCAATTGTTAGGCCACATGTGTGTAATGGAGCTGCACATAGACAGTTGTGATGTAGGATCACTGTGTTGGTTGGGATCACAGATCTCGTCAGCATACTTGCACACAGTTCACATGCACCACTGTTAATGTTAGTGCAATAAACCCTAATACATTAAACAGGAGAAATTGGTGAATGAGACCCAATGATCACGGACAATTTAAAGTCTGTGATTCTGGAAATATATTGATAATATTTGAGATCAACAGTCAATTAACTTACACCTCTTCCCTCTTCTCTATACTGAAGCAACGTGTCCACTGAGTTGAATTGTTTATGACTCAGTCCAAGCCATTATTTTTGCTTCCCATTTACAATTCAAGGGCTGTGTAAGAGTATAGGTTTGTTTGAGCTTGCATTGAGCGGACAGCAAGAGGACTGCGAGCTGTAATTTGCTCTAGAGAACTAAAAGTGTATAGGAATCAAGCTCTATCGAAATAGCCCGAAATAGCACAGCTGATTGTTTCTGTAACTTCCTGGAACGTGTGAAACATTCACCTCTTTCTGACACCTGACAATATAACAGAGGTTTTCTTTTTAAAGTATTTGAATAGATTTCATGATATCAAAGTAAAATAATCGCAAAACCCCACAGTCTTTTTTTTTTGTTCTAGACATGTATGGCTTCTGAAAAGGGGTTATTACATTTGCCATTTGCTCAAATTGGTTTCTCTGGAAAAACGAATGTTCCTTGGATTGCAAAAAGGCTAAAGGTACACAGCATTTGCAGTGGATCTGTGTGTGTTTTAGAGAGGGCTTGTGGGTCTCGGGAAGTAATTACCCTCAATCAACACACAGAAAGGCTGTGTGTCATCGACAGGCCAGTAATGAAATGGGCAATTATGTAGTTCATTATATTTAATGCTGCCTGCCATGTCGAGCAGGGGATTCAAAGAACCTTTGAGTACCCACTCCTGTCCCATAAAAATAGTCACCAGAGGCAGCATGGGGATTACTGAGGCAGCTAGTGAACTCTGTGTTCTAAGGATTCACATGCTTGCATTCTCCAATGGACTATTTTTTTGCTAACACATTAAAATACTGTCACTTACTGGGGAATCATGTAAGCAGGCCCAGAGTGACTAATCAGGAGATTCAGGAGGTCAACCTTGTGCCGCTCTGCGGATTCATGTAAATCACCGCTAAGGTGATTTACTAACATCTGTTTTCCCATCAGAAGACTCTCAGCATGAATAGAATAGAATATATCCTTTTTTGATCCCGTGAGGGAAATTCGTTTCTCTGCATTTAACCCAGTTTAACCGAATTAGTGAACACACACAGCACACACACAGTGAGGTGAATCACACACTAACCCAGAGCAATGAGCTGCCTGCACTCGGGGAGCAGTGAGGGGTTAGGTGCCTTGCTCAAGGGCACTTCAACCATGGTGGACTGGTCGGGGATCGAACCGGCAACCCTCCGGTTACAAGCCCTAACCAGTACACCACAGCTGCCCCACAGCTTGTCTGAGGGACAAGAAAGACTGCAACCCATCAGGCACCATTTCATGTATGGATTTCATAGACCGCTCACCTCTTGATGCTGTCACACACACCCAGCTTAGGGAGACATCCATTGTGACCGCTTCTCTGCATGCAGGAGATGGACCCATCCGTATTCCGAACAGCAGGAAGTCTACCTGTTGCCAATGAAGTAGATATGATCTGCAGCTATTTGTCACCCACACCAAGCTGCCTGTTGTGAACCGCTGTTAGGTCCAGTGCAGTCTGCCACCGCAGAAACGGCTGTAGGCGTAGCAGCCTGGCAGCCCAAGTTGAATCACTTGTGGTTGCCGCATCCAGTCATGTCAGTTAACATGCAATTTGGCCAAAATAACAGAGCTGACTGGAAAGCTTCTAATACGACTTCTGAAGTCCTTGCAGTGTGATATACGCACATCTTTTGTCTCGGACATAGAGCTGCACAGTAGATTGGTAGGGCCAGGTGTAAATCCAGTTTCTACTTGGCGACTACCATGTGACTTACTCAACCACACAGCTTTGGAATGCAGCCATCTATATGATGCTAGGTTGCTTGTTATGGACATGGTAAAGTGAAACTTCTCTGTATGACGAAACACCGGTTGTTAGTGACCGGTACAAAGGAACTCCAATGATTTTAAACTTCAAACAAGTGTCCCCTCAACAGGAAGAAGATGTTTTCCAATGAAGCCAGGGCAAGCCAAGCCTAAGACGACTGTTACAAAACATAGTCGAGTAGTTGGTTCTCAAGGCTATAAGGGGACCCTGGAAGTACTTGACAGCAATGTACATATTTACCAGATGTAGCTTTATATCTTATTTAACTCTAAATTCCAAAGGAGCACTGAGCGAGTGCAAGATGCTATCAAGCACCGTCACCAATCAGGGAACCCTGGAAACCAATAAGTATTCATTGGGCTCACGGTGACTAGTCACAATGACAGACAGCTGGATGGGCAAGCTGTGGCTCGCTGTGATAAGCAGGGGAAACTGAGGATTTATTAGTGACACTGACAAAAATAGAAATGAATCATAATCTATAGCAGCAACAAAAGGGTGCAGCATTGGTGCACAGGGCTGTATTGAGAACAACAGAATTTGATGATACCGAATGCCAGAAGCCCATGTGCAGAGGCCTCTTAGGCAAGAGTGAAAAAGAGAAAGATCATCATATGGGGGCGTCATCATGAGGTCACGAGATGACAAACAATCAACAACATGATAATTCCACTCTGTTTAGGCCCCTGGTGGTCTGGAAGTGTATAGAACTTGTGTCTTGCCTGTGTCTCATATTAGCCCTCAATCATGTTGTTATTGATTTTAGAATCATAGCTAGTCATACCAACAAGCCTTGTAACAGGTGTCTTCCTCATGCTCTAACAAAATGTACTGTACGTGTACCAAGTAAGTGTGCTATGATGATATGAGCTGCTGCTTGAATTTGTTTTTGTTTCTGTAAGTGCAGCTGTATCTGTAGCGATGGACATCAAGCTTGAATAACGCACCTGATTGATAGTCAGGGCAGGCTGATCATCATTCTGTGCATTAATTTTAGAGCAGTTTATTTACTGATAGTAATATTCAGCTGTTCCATTTCCTACTGGAACACCGGTCCAACACTCTCTTCCCTCTCGTCTTCTGACACAGGCGCTTCTGACAGAAGCTCACTCTCCCTGCTAGAGACACACATTCTCGGTCACCTCAATATTGCGGCAGATACTCTGTCCCTTGGGGGACCGAGGCTGGTGGACTGCCATTTACTCAAAGAGGTTGTGCAGCAAATTTGGAGAAGTTACGACACAGCAGCTGTAAGCAGCAGTGTCTGGGCAGAGGTGCTCTAGCTTAGCCTACTGCAGCTACATTGAAAGTGTATGTTTCTGCATTGTCTGTGTGTGAGGTGTCACTCAACATGTGCTATTGCAATACGAGGAGGATGTTTTATTCCTCATGATTTGGTGTTTCTGTCTCTGGCGCTGTAGAAGAACTGTGGAAGACCACCAGAGCTTGGTCACTCATTGAGACAGATCACGAGTCTATAGGTTTTTATACATTGGGGCATCATGAGGTCACAAGATGACAATCAATCAACAAATTCTCGTAGCCAATATGCAGGTGCATAATTCAACATAATATGGCAGATAATTCACCGTGATATTCACGTGGAGCATGGGCTAAACATAGAGTGAAGGTGCTGACCTTTCTTTGCCTTTGAATCAAATTAATTATGTATTCAAGATACTAATATGCATGTCTGCATGTGACTCAAACATGTATTCTACTCAGATTGGTTACTACTGTAGCTTCTTAGCTATTGATGAGCTTTTGTGACGTGTTCACTGTTCAAACACACAACCATTACGCTACCTTCTTGTTGAAACGTGTGAGTAATATTAAACACTACTGAAGAACTGGGTTGACATTTAATTAATTCACTTTTCTTTGCATACAAGGGTATACTGTAGGTTTCAGTTGCAGGTATACTCTCTTTGAAAGTAATATGTGTTTGTTTGTTGGTTTGTGCATGTGTTTGTGTTTGCATGAGTGTGATAGAGCTACCCTGCTTTATCCTTTATCCCAATATCAGAGAGTGTCAGAATTTTTTCCGACTCAGAAATAAAAATAAGTTTGTTTGAAGCTCATTCTTTGAATGTGAGAAATACATGTCTCTGTTTCCAGCAATGCAGTTTGCTGTATTGAGTGTGCCTAAGGATCTCCATTAAGTTCCTTAAATGAATCATTCACTTTCCTTGGCTAATAATATATCCAGATAAAAATCCCATCCTGAATACTGTCAGAAAGAATTGCAACAGGAAATGAAATTATTTCTGGAGTGGTCAGTAATGAAGGACTCGCCCTCATTCGTCTTCCACAGAAATGGTGTTTTTATTGCTGGCCGAGGTGGTGAGACATTGAGCTTCATCCTCATCGCCTCCCGCCGTCACTGATCTTGTGTTATACTTGGAGATGTAAACAGAAGATGCCTGGCAAGAATACGGCTCCAGACACAGGACACTATAGAAAATGTAAACCGTGTTACGGACTAATATGACTAGTGATCTTACTAACTTTTTTTGAAGTCATGAGTTGCTGCCTTGCTGCTGAAAAAGACAATCTGTCGACTCATGTTAGGATTCCTGAACCAAAGTAGGTCATTCAACTAATTATCAGATTAACTCTCATTATACATTCAGTATCAAGTACATGGAACTTGATAGTCCTTGAAACCTTAAAAAGGGATTACAGTACATTCAGTCATTCTTAATTATTGTACATTGCCTAGGAGATACACAGGGGAAGATCATCACTGTTATTTGCCATTACCAAAGCATGTAGAAAGCCATGCCATTTAAAGTCCATTTCAGATTGCCTTAAGAATTGCCCAGTTGTGTCTAGTTTTTAAGAAGAACCAAATTAAAACAAGTAGGCCTACAGGTAAAAAAAGACCATGTGAAAGCATCTTTTGAGTACTTGTACTCACAGCTAAATCATCAAATAAGTTTTACATTTTAGTATTTACTCCTAGATCTGAATTATGTGTAAATGGTTGTGTCAATGAGGGTTAGTTTTGTGTCAGATGCAGGTTATGTGGAGGCCCTCATAACTGCTTAGCCAACTGGTTTACAGTACCTGGCTACCGCATAAAATGGTGCGTAGCTTTAAATGCCTGGACACCTGCCTTGCCACTTCCTGCCTGGTTGCTGCACCTCAGCTGTTTACCCCACAGAATGTTCTAAGTGTCGTATCTCCTTGTTAGTTTGAAAATGTTATATAATGGTATACATGCCATATGGTTTTATTGAGTCTACACAGTGTCTTCCAAGTAAGAAGTTTGGAAGAAAAGAAACAAATATGCCTTTTACCTTAATACTTCATATTGCTTCATCATGTCCAAAAAGTTTTCTTCAGTCCTAAATTTGATGAGCGTATTAATAATGTGTCTAGAATGTGGCCACCCTTTCCACATTAACATTGCCAAGAGCATCTTATTGAACTTATACACTTATGCTTATATACAAATCAGTTTTCATATTCAGAGTACATCAGCTGTCAATTGGACTAAACATGTCTGTGTCATACCCTACGCGTAGGTGTCAAACCCTAAGGTGTTCCTACAATAGAGAGATAGTGTTAGTCATTTCCAAGCACATGCTTTTGGAAAACACAATTGTTTCACTATATGAATGATTCATTACATGGAAATCTCGTACAGGCTTTAAATTACGCTCAAATGCACCGTGACTCCTGTTTCAGCATGTGGTCCTTTACTTCCAGCCGAGTTGCGCAGCTTAGTGCTGGCCTTGCTGGGTGGATGCTCTGCATGACAGTGGCCTTTCACAGTGTGACGGAGATGAAGGGAAACGTGAATAGAGGAAATGCCTGTATGCTAATGCCAGAATATGCTGTATAGCTTCAGCCTTCAGAGACGTTCAACATACAGTAACTGGCTCATACCAACACGTCCCTACAAGAACTTAAGCGGTAAAACCAAACCGTGATGCACCGCCAGCAAGATAACTGCCGGTGGTTTATTGATGTGCATGGGTTTGATGTGCCAGATTGTGTTGGAATGGCCCATTTCAGGCTGATCAACAGCATAGATCATCACCGCCACCATCATCATTAACGGTAAAATGAGTTCTGCTCTAAGTATAGCAGGATGTCAGGGTGAATGGGTAGGCAGTGAGATACTGACAGATTGAACTGAGTGGGGTCGCTTTCAATGCCACCAACTTGAACGACTCAGGGAGTATGGAGTAAGAGAGTGAGAGTCGTAATCAAAAAACATAATTAGTTCTTCAAAGTAACCATCCAAGGGAGAGGGGACTTCAGTCACTGTTCCCTCCTCCAAAGTTTCCAGGAATTCTGATCGGTGGAGCGTGATAGTCTTTCGTGATCGCCTCGGCTCCTTGTCTGCAATGTCAGACTGCTGCTACGACTTAATCTCTGAAAAACTCAAGTATAAAGGTGCAAATATACACATTGTGTATAAGCTGCAGGACAGTGTTTTATGCAAGTTCAAAGAAACAAAACCATCTTAATAGTCTCTGTGTATTAACCTCATAACTGAGGAAATTCAGCAGAATCAATGTGTAAGCCGCGGCTAATAGTTGGGAAATTACAATAATATTATTTGCTGAGAAAACATTAGTGTATTGAATAAAAATGAAGATGAAATCCTGCGAGAGGCCCTCCTCATATTTTCCCCATATCCCCCACCCCCCCTGAGAGGATGGACATTTTGTTGTTTGGTCATTTTGAAGAAAGTCTGATAAAAATGTATGAAGTCTAAATATTATATAAGACCATTAAAACAGTGCAATAACACAATCTTAATCATTACTATGGGGCATTAAAGGAATCTTAAGGGTCTTTTATTTATGTGTCTCGGGCTTCATGGGAGTTGATCATGCCCGGATTGCAACGCAGACTTTTCACAGTTGATTTATAAGTCCTAGGAAAGTAATAAAAGCTGCTCACTCAAGCATTTGAATCCAATTATCTTTCTTGGAATGCCGTTGTTATCCAATTAAAACTCTCTCTGTGCTGGAGAATTATAATACGTTATTTTCTTGGTTTTGTCAAAGGTGGTACACATACAATTTCGGACCACTTTCAGAGAAAAAGGGATAAAATGGTGCGCTGGAGATACAAATACTCTGTGTGGGTTTTTATTTAAACACTATTATATACAGTAAGAGCAGAGCCCATTATGTCTAAACTCGCGGTGTCTGGTTTAGCCAAATGACATTTGATCTGAAGGGTTAAAATGAGTTGAGGATGAAAATAGTTCAAGTGTGTTTGATATTCTGTGATATGTACCACAAAACACATACAGGAGTCATTAACTTTATTAAGCAATATAAAATATACACCAGGGAAAATAACTTCCTCTCTCAGTCTCAGATATTTTTTACATAATTGTGTGCTTTTTAATCGAAAAACACATGTTTCCTTCCACTTGTAGAACCTAGTGAAAAAGAACAGTCAATGGTACATCAAAAGTGAACAAATCTGCACAGTTTTAAAAAACAGAGTCTCTGCTGAATCCTCTCATTAGGAAATGAGTCGGATGGTAACAAAAAGTACTTCTTTGTGTCTTTAGTTGTTGTTGTGCCTGGCCTCATATCAAACAGTGATTGATGTCAGGGGTTGTGCTCGTTGTCGTGCTCCCTAAAAAGGATGGACAGCGTGTGGACCTCCGGGCCCCAGTCGTCCAGCTCCGCTGGGTCCAGCTCGGACGGCACGGTGGGGAGGTCCAGCGAGCTGATGGAGCCGGTGAGTGAGCCGTGGCCCTCGTAGGCGTACGTCTGGAGCGAGTCGTACGGCGGGCCTCTCATGTCCCGGTCGGCCGCCACCACCCTCTCCCTGATGACCCTGTGGATGTCCTCCTCGTCCAGGATGAGGGACGTGCAGCTGGCCCCGGCGGCGGCGGCTGCGGCGGCGGCCACCTCCCAGGCCTGGGCCAGGGCGTCCCGGCGGAGGCGGAGCTCCTCGGCGGCGGCCGGGTTCCGCAGCGCCACGATGTCGAAGGCCTCGGTGTCCGCCTCGCCGCCGCCCTCGTCGTCGTACGTCACCACGTTCTCCCGCACGTCCTCCTCGGAGATGATGAGCGGCTCCTTCTTGCTCTTCTTGCTGCGCAGGGTGACGAACAGCACCACGATGGCTGCAGGAAAAAAACACAAAAGGAGCAGACAGAGGGTCTTTCACTGTGTCACCTGGAGCAAAGCGAAACACAGCGCGAGAGACAGTTGGAACTCAGGGAGACGGCGTACAGAGCGGTGATGGAAGCAAAGCGGTTTCAACCAGATCTCCTCAGGGACCTCTGCATGACTGCTCTCAAGCTCAAGAACAAGTGTTTTACAAAGCAAGGAGAAAGATGAAAAAAAGTTCCTAAACACGCAAAAATACTTTGGTCTCAGAACTTTGAGATCTAAACTGACTCTTTCTCTCTTTCTCCCTTCATCCCCCCATCCCTCCCTCCCTCCATCCCTCCCTCCCCTCTCCCCTCCTCCGTGTGCTCTTACCCAGCAGGATGACGATGCAGAGGAGGATGGCGACGAGGGCCCCGGTGCTGAGTCCGGCGGAGGACAGGAAGGCCTGCGCCTGGCAGGCCCGGAGCCGGCCGCCCCGCTGGCACGGGCACACGCGCAGCGCCAGGGTGCTGACGCTGCCCAGCGCCGGCTCGCCGCCGTCCCACACCTCCACGGCCAGCTGGTACAGCTCCTGCTCCGTCTGACTGAAGCCGCCGCGCCGCTGCGACACGATGCTCGCGCTGTTGTCTGGACGATGCGGGGACGGGAAAAACACACAAAACGAGACGTTTGTTACGGTTTGGTTGTTGTTGTTGTTGGAGTCTGGAGATGCTGGGAACCTAAGGGACTGCGCTTGTTGTTACGGCAGATGGACGACTGGGCTGTAGGCTAATGCATTATCGGGAGAATACACAAAATGCGCTGAAATAAAGAAATAGAAATAAAAAGAAATAGAAATTTGGTAAAACTGTATGTCATTATATATCAGAGCTGCCCCCCTGACAGGTGGAAATGAAAGTGTTTCAACTGAATATTAAACCAGGAAGCTTTTTCCCCGAGACTGTGTTCCATGTCTCTCACCACTCTGCTGCTCTTCGCTCTTTTTTTTTAGATGAATAGAGGGAGCCGGTGGAGCCGTAAAAAAGCCTGCGCGGCGCCAGAAACTTCACGCCTTATTAAATCCACTCTGGCGCCTGGGCCTCCGCTCGTACCGGGGAGGCTTGTGTGTGTGTGTGTGTGAGTGTGTGTGTGTGTGTGTGCCTGTGTGGTGAGCATTTCAGCCTCGCCTCCCCAGAGCCGAGGATCAGTGTGTGCAATCACGGCCCACCTCTTGAAAATGCAGATTCGCGTTCCCCGCGGAGCGCTGCTGAGCCTCCCGATCGCCCGATGCCCACGGCCTCCGGGGGAGAGACACGGGCGCAGGAGGAGGAAGAGGAGGAAGAGGAGGAGGAGGAGCGCGAGCGCCAGTCTCCAGGCAAGAGCACTGCCTACTCGTGAATGTCAACACGGCCATGTGCAAAGCGGAGCCCCTGGAGGCCGCGCTACCTTCCTCCCCCTGTCTGATTTACACTGGATCTGTGCCGAGGAGGGGGTCAACGCCATGCTCATTGCCGGGCTGGGAGTTGAAATTCATTACGACACCGTCACCCACAGCTAGCTCCCCTGGAAGCGCTGGCAGCGAGCCAGGCAATTTGCAGAGCCGTGGAAGAGACCGCCAGCGTGATAATACAAATAAAAAGCGCAAAAAAACCCTCACTCCACTGCAACAGTGGCGTTCTAATGTTATTTATTAGCAATTAGAAATAAAAATGAGTCATTTTGTCGAGGCTGAACAGGCACACGCTGATTTCTAGGCATAGAACGCAGGAGACTCACTCAAACACGCTTTATAAACCCCTCTTTCTGTAAACACGTCTATGTTTTTTCCCCCCGTTGCTTAATAACATCTAATCTTTGGAGTTGGTACATTTTTTAATGCAGTAGAAGTGCCTCGTGTAAGTGCTGCAATTAATTTCCCTACGAAGAGGGATCCTGTGTGCAGGAACATAGCCTTGGCACTCTTAATAGCTGTAGTGGGCCAGAAACATGAGTGCAGCAGCTAAAGTGTGTAGTTAAAAAGGATTTCATGAAGGCGACAGATGAAGCATATGGGGGGTGGGGGGGGGGGAGGACTAAAGCCCATAAGAGACACTTCTGTCACTAATGTCCCCTGTGTGACAGATGGGACACGTGGATGTGCATTTACAGGGCTCTCGTCAGCAGCCCCGCACTCCCCTTGACGACCATCACATGGGTAATCTGCGCCGCTGCGTGAAACGTGCGTGAGAGCTCGACAGAGCGAGAGAGTCGCCATTACTCGCACTGACAGAGT